>NW_021319239.1:599159-698795 GCF_001605985.2 Dendrobium catenatum | reverse complement strand
TTCTCTCACGCATGTGATTGATTGCTTGTCTTTCTTTCTCCAGTTTCTCTTTAGTACCCTAGAGCCTCCGAATGCTGGTGTGGACCACGCATGTCTGGTTCAGCCCTTTGGGACCCTTCTTTTCTTTTGAGTAGGACTTCTTAGTCTACCCCTTGTGTCAATCCCACTTTAAGAGAGGATAATGTATAATCCTTAATCGAGGGTTTTCTCGGGCTTCGGCCTGGGATGTAATTAACCACGGGGGCTTGCGCCCGTGGGAAACTTGGTCCCCACAATCTACTAAACCCCATTCGAGCTCTTGCACCAGGTGGGGGAAACCTGTGACTAGGTCTTGTATATTACTATCCATCGAGGTGTGTTGGTGTCAACCTCTATCCTCAATGGTTAGTCGTATGCACGATCCAATCCGCCCTTCCAATCGACCCGTTCACGCGGTGTTCTTTTCGGAGGTCCACATTAATGTGTTAGAAGATGTAAACACATTTTTTAAAATGAAAGTGAAAGCTCTTAAAGAAAATAAGACAACCCCCAAACTTGAAGATTTTACTAATCATATTTTGAAGACAAAAATTTTAGAACCTATGAAGAGACAAATTTATTATCTTATTTTCCTGGAGTTTACTGCTTTACTTGTGAGATGACTGGGCATATTTCACACACTTATATCATACATAAAAAACTCATTTAGTGTGGAGACCTAAGATGCATAAAATAAGATATAGCATACATGTATCTAGTTTAAATTTACAATGAGGAAAACCCAAACTTGTTTGGGTTCTCAAGATTAGCATTTGATATTTTGTAAAAATGCTCTCATATAAGATCTCGTGAGAGTATTTGGTATCAGAACAGCCGTTTCTCAAAGCATATGACTAGAGACACTACATAATTTATATCATTGGAAGCCATGAATGGATGCAAGGTTATACTAGTAGAATATACCACTAGGAAAGTGGTTGGCATAGGTATGATCAGAAACTTGAATATTTTCTTCATTAAGAACATTTTACTTGTAGAATGTTTAAAGCATAATTTTTTAAGTATTAGTCAGCTATGTGATAAGGGTTATAACATTAAATGTTTTTTCACTAACTGTATATTAAGCTGAAATAGAATTAATGTACTGCATGAAAATAGGGTACACAATGTATATATGCTAGACTTAAATAGTATTACATCTCCTAATAATTTTTGTTTAAAAAAAAATTGATGAATTATGGTTATGGCATACGAGACTTTGTCACGCTAGCATGAAAAACCTTAGAAAATTACCTAAAAAGAGCTTGTTATAGGTATACCAAAACTAGACTTTATTAAGGATTGCCTTTATGATGCATGCCAACTAGGAAAATAGGAAATGTCCTTATTACAACTAAGGAACTTAGAACTAGCAAACTATAAAAGATTATTCATATGAATCTTTTTTGACTTATTAATATTATAACTCTAGGAGGGAAGGTATACGAATTTGTGATAGTTGATGATTTTTCAAAATTCACATGGATTAAATTTTTATTTTATAAGAGTGGATGATTTGAGAAATTTAGAGATTTTTTTACTTGGATTCAGAGGAAAAAAGGTTAAAATTTTAACAATTCAAAGTGATCATGGAGGTGAATTTAAAAATAAAAAATTTGAGAAATTTTTTAAGGAAAAAGGAATTGATCACAATTTTTTACACATAGGAGCCCTCAGCAGAATGGGGTATCTGAAAGAAATAATATAACTTTAATTGCAGTCGCTAGAGCCATATTGGAAGAGTATTCACTTCCTAAATATTTTGGGCTGAAGCAATTAGTACAACATGTTATGTTCTGAATTGAATAGAGTGAACATTATATCAAAATGGAATAAAATAACCTATGATCTTCTTAAAGGGAGAACACCTAACTTTTTATATTTACATATTTTTGTATGTAAGGTTTTTATACATAATAATAAAAAATCTCCTTTGGGATAATTTGATGCAAAATTAGATGAAGGAATTTTTCTTTGATACTCTAGTGCTGGAAAATTATATAGAGTATTTAACAAAAGATCTTTATTAGTTGATGAGACCACATATATCGTATTTGATGAATCTAATATTTTACAAGAGCCAAGTTTGGAAGAGGAAGATTTAGAAAATAACTCTCAAAGGATTAAGAAGATAAACTTTGAAGAAAATTTGGAGAAAGAAAACCCATTGTCTAGTGAATTAAAATTTTCTAAAACAACACCGTAAGAAATTGATTCTAGGTGAACCTAATGAGGGTGTTAAGATAAGGCATGGACTTAGCGAAGAGGTTAACCATTCAACTTTAATTTCTATGGTTGAAAACACAAATGTTAATCAAGCCCTTTCGGATGAATTTTGGATTTTGGCCATGCAAGAAGAGTTGAATCAATTTATAAGGAATGATATTTGGGAGTTGATTGAGGGCCAAAGGATCAAAGTATAGTAGGAACTAAGTTGGTGTTTAAAAATAAAATGAATGATTCAGGAGTTGTGATTATAAATAAGGCTAGATTAGTTGCTAAGAGGTATAATCAAATTGAAGGGATTGCTTTTGAGAGACTTTCTCCCTTGTAGCAAGATTTGAAGCAATTAGAATTTTGTTAGTCTTTACCAATTTTTAAGGATTTAAGTTATTTCAAATGGATCTAAAGAGTGTCTTTTTGAATGGGGTCGTATAAGAAGATATTTATGTTGAGCAATCTTCAGGTTTTGAAAATTTAAAATTCCCTAATCATATTTTTAAATTAAAAAGGCGTTATATGGATTAAAATACGCACCTAGGGCTTGGTATGAGAGGTTAAGCACTTTCCTATTAAAGGGATCATTTATAAAAGAAAGTGTGGATACCACTCTCTTTTTGAAGAAATTAGGAGATGAAATACTCATTATTCAGATATATATTGATGATATCATTTTTGGATCTACAAATAAAAATCTTTGTGATGACTTTTCTAAAACAATAAGTAATGAATTTGAGAGGAGCTTAATGGAAGATCATAGTTATTATCTCAATTTTAGCATTAAGTAAAATGAGAAGGAAACTTTTCTTAATTAGTCAAAGTACATTAAGGACATACTCGAGAAGTATGAAATGGATAAAGCTAAACCAACAAATACACTGATGAGTTCCTCAATTCAGTTTGATAAAAACCTGAAGGGAAAATCTGTTAATGAAAAGAAATTTAGAGATATAATTGGATCATTGCTTTATTTGACAGCTAGCAGACCTGATATAATATTTAGTGTTCATTTATGTGCAAGATTTTAATCTGATACAAAAGAATCACATTTGACAGTAGTAAAAAGAATTTTAAGATATCTTTTAAAAACTCAAAACTTAGGAATTTGGTATCCTAAGTACAGCACATTATTTGAGATTATTGGATATTCTGATTCAAATTTTATAGGTTATAGGGTTGATCGAAAGAGTACATCTAGAACTTGTCAATTCATAGGAAATTTATTAGTTTCTTAGTACAGTAGAAAATAAAATTCTATAGATCTATCTACTGTTGAAGCTGAATACATTACATTAAGAAGTTTTGTAGCACAAGTTCTTTGGTTAAAATAATAGTTTATTAATTTAGAATTTATAATAGGCACAATTCTAATTTATTATGACAACACTAGTGTTATTTACATTTCAAAGAATCTTATTCAACATTCTAAAATCAAATATATAGACATAATGTTGAAACTTGTACAATATGAATTAAGTTGTTAGACCTAAGCTTATATCCCAGCGGCTAACCAAGAGGGGGGTGAATTGGTAATTAAAAAAAAATTCCCTCTTTAATTTTTAAACCAATGAAAACTTTAATGATTTTTTGTAAAAAGATTTTTCAACCACAGATCAACAGAAAAAGTAAAGTAAAAAAGAAAAGCAGCGAAAAAATAAAAAGACACAAGATTTATAGTGGTTCGGTCAAGCATGGCCTACATCCACTCCTCGGAGCCACCTTCCGAGTATTGCACTAATACTAATAGTGTCTCTCATTTTTCCCCCACAGTAAGGCGGCGAAGCCTTCACAAAACTCTCTTCAACCACTACCCAGTGCGGTAGAGAACTGTCATCCTTTTATACCCTCCAAGTGTAGGCAGAGTACCTCCCGCTATTCACACTCTCCAAGTGTAGGAAGAGAACCTTCCATCCTTTCACACTCTCCAAGTATAGGCAGAGAACCTTCCTGCTGTTCACACTCTCCAACTATAGGTATAGAACCTTTCATCTTTTCACACTCTCTAAGTGTCGGCAGAGAACCAGATCTCCTTGAAAGATCTTCTCAAAAGAAATCTAGAAGGACAAGAAAAAAGAGTGAAATAATCATAATTCATAAAGTTGAGATCCTTACCTTTGAGTACCAAGTGAATCCTTCACGCTCCAATGGTAAGAACTCTCCTTCAAACACTCTCTCTCACTCTCTCCTTCACACTTATTTTAGTAAGCATGAAGACCAAAGACCAAAAAGAGAGTTTACAATGGACCTTTTATATGAAAGACACAAAACCATCCAAAAACTACAATTTTTTAATTTTGTACGCACTTGATCATCCCGTATGATCCATATTTCGTACGTATAAACAGTGCAAAAACTGTTCCGTACGAACTCTTTGTTCATGGGTATGAAATAACTTCGTACCCGATCATCATCCCGTATGAATAGTGTTCGTCTGGTACGAACAGTTATTTTCAACCTCCTTGAAATATAATTGCAGGACGACTCTTAGGGTCAAAAAATAGAGCACATCGTCCTGGGATGAATGTGCAAGTTCGTCTGGATGATAAGAATAAAGAATGAGTCCAGAGAACCTTCTGGGATTAACATGGTACTTCGTCTAGACGAACAGTTTAAGTCATGAGTTTAGAGAACATCTTCATGGGACGAACATGGAATTTCATCTGGACGAACATTTTAAGTCATGAATCCAGAGAATATCATCCTGGGATGAATATGGAATTTCGTCTGGACGAACAGTTTAAGTCATGAATCCATAGAACATCGTTATGGGACGAACATGGAATTTCGTCTGGATGAACAGTTAAGTCATGAATCCAGAGAACATCGTCCTATGACGAACATGGAATTTCATCTAGATGATCAGGACTTAGAAAACTTTCTTTGCTTTTTTATTCGTTCCATTGCTCTCTAGGAGGTATAACTGACCTAATCGTCCCGTACAAACACGGTTTATCCCATACAATCAGTATAAGAAATTTTGACTTTTAAAGATCTCCCCCAATGTGTGTGTGCTAGGTTGCTTAAATATAATCACACTCACTCAGACTTAAAAAAGTGAAAAATACATACTTCAATTTACAAACTATCTTATGCTTAATTTGATTTGAAGTATTCATTAGTCTTGAGTACAATTATCCTGAAATGTTAGTCCACACAAGAGCAAAAAAATAATTCTTCCAAAAAGTGTTAGGAGAAAATAATAATTAAAACAATAATATTTGGAATCATCAAAACTATACAAGTTGCAAGAATGTAAAACATGCAAATAGCAACTCTCTTAACACATAAGGCATCATTTCATTAGGGATCACGTAGCCAAAAAAGAAATTGAATTGAATCATATTTCTACTAAACATCAACTTGCTGATATTTTTAAAAAACCACTAGTATTTGATACCTTTATCACCTCAAGAACAAGGTTAGGTGTGATTGATCTTAATGCTTAAGTAAAATTTTCTACAAACTTGATAAATTTGTTATGTGTGTTTGATATTATTTTTATTTTGGTTGGGCGTGTTTTTATTTTAGTTTTTGTTTTGTGAGTTTTTTAATTTAGACATTTGTAACTTGTGTGAAATTGACTGACCTTGAGAAATTTTTCTGGATTTCATTTTCTAAGGATTTTGTTCGTATTGAATGAAATGTTTTCATACAGTACGAATTATGTAGTATGTCTTGGATTAGTCTTGGAGTTTATCCTGAAAATTTTAGTTTTTTATAAATTTTCATACTATACGATGAGGTCATCATACGTACGAACTGTATTGATTCATCTGTATGCATGTGGACTGTTATCCGATCATAGTTAGTTATTATAACAGATTGTACATATGAAATCGTATTTCTACTATACGATCCATGTGTCATTTTCTATGTGAGATGAACTTAACTGTTATTAAAATGATCTTAAATAACTGGTTATCCTGTATGAACACCTGCTCATCTATACAATCATATTGAAAGTTTGTTAGGGATGTTAAGCCCTTATGAACTAGCCCAAGGCTAACCAAGAGGGGGGTGTTTTGGTATTTTAAAAAATTTTCAATCATAACATAAACTTAAACCAAAGTTTGCTACAAAGAAAGTTAAAGTGTGGAAATTAACGCCAAAAAAGTAGTAGTAAAGAACACATAAATTTTTAGTAGTTCGGTCAACTTGTCCTACGTTCACTCCCCTGAGCCTCTCCTCCAGGTATTGCACTAAACTCAGTGACTCTCCTTTTGCTCTCACAACAAGGAAGAGAAGCTTTTAAAAACCTCCTTTCCACCGACATCGGTGAGGTAGAGAACCAACCCCTTTTGCTTCCTCATAAAGTAGGTAGAGAATCTTGATCAATTACTGAAGTGGACCTCTCTCGAACATCCAAGGACTAGGGATGACGATTGGAGAAGATGACTTGGATCCTTTCTTGGAGAAACCTTGTGAAACCCCTCACAAACTCTCCCTCATAAGATCCTCTCTCTCTCCCTTTCTCTCCTTCTCCTCTAGGCTCTCTCAGGTCAAGACAGCAGCAAAAGATACACTCTTGGGTAAAATAAGTGGTATTTTATAGAAGATCTTTGGAATAGCAATTAATTGCAACAAATTGACTTTATCATCCAGGATGATATAAATATTATCCTATATGATCAGTATAATTTTAGCTCAATCAGCCAGGATGAATTAGAACGATCAGAGAGTTTTTTGTTCATATCATCCAGGATGATAGTATATCGTTATATATGATTAGTTCAATTCATCGAATATCATCCAACAAATCACCATGGATGGATGTCTCGATGATGAAAAAATTACTTTATCGTTTATGATGATCTCATAATCTTCTAGGATGATTAGTACAAAATGACCAATATCGTCCAAAATATCACCCTGAATGGATGTCTAGACAATAGAAAATAACTTGATCATCTAGGCCGATCTTCGATCATCCCGGACGATTATTTCAATTCAGTACATATCGTCCAGAGAATCATCCTGAATAAACCAGGCCGATTAACCATCATCCAGGAAGAATTAAGGTTTTATTTAACTGATCATCCCGGATGATCCTCTTATCATCCAGGATAATATTATCGATCAATCAAACCTTAATTACTTTCTTAATTACCATATTAATTTAGGCATACTTGTGCTACATTATCGAAGATGATGGCCTAGATGATGTCCAAAAATATAATATGCTTAAATAGATCTAATGACTAATTCTTTCTAATTTAATCCTATCGTCTAGGATGATGAAGACATCATCTAGAATAATGTGCTTAATTATGGTTGCCTTAACCAGGAAATTCTAACTAGGGTTTCTATTTTTTAACTAATCATCCAGGATCATGTTTGAATTTCCTAGGGTGGTGTGATCAAAAATATAGAACTCTAAAATAATCAGAATCTTTCCCTCCAATGTGTGTGTGTAAGATTACTTTGCATCAGGACCTATATCGATACAATTAACTCAAGAAAAGGTAAAAGATTAAAAACTAACTAATTCCTAGTCTACCCAATCTTGAGCTGGCTTGAGTTGTACTTGATCTTGTGGACATAAAATATTAATAGGCAAGGTAGTCATAGAGAAGCATAAGTATCAAAAATATTTGCTATCATCAAAATTAAATTTCCTGAAATTAGATTCACAATAATCTCTCCCTTTTTATGATGAAAAACACAAATAAATATTCAATTGAAGTATCATAATAAAAATAATAACAATGAAATAGGAAGTCCAAATTGTACTAGAAAACCAATACAACATATAAAAATATTATAGCTACTACCCCTTTTGACATCACAAAAAGGAGGGAAAGAAACAAAATAGAAGCTACGAAATAGTAGTAAGCTACATCAAACGAATGAAAAAAAAAAAAGATAACATAACAAAAATAAACTAAAAGAAGGATGGCCCCTGATCATCTGAAGGAGGTGGTGGTGGTGGTGGCGGCTGAAAGTAACTGGAAAGAGTGGCAAACTGCTCTCTAAACTAGGCTATGTCTTGGTCATGTTGGCACTGCTGGTGAGCCACATAAGAGTCAAAGCAAGCAATATCCTTTACATGTTACTGCTCCTATACAGTAACATAGGACTCGAACCATATCTCCCATTAGTCAAATCGCTCCACCAGTAAATCCAGCTT
Organism: Dendrobium catenatum; assembly: GCF_001605985.2. NCBI lineage: Eukaryota > Viridiplantae > Streptophyta > Magnoliopsida > Asparagales > Orchidaceae > Dendrobium > Dendrobium catenatum. The sequence continues at coordinate 690,430 of NW_021319239.1, read as the reverse complement.
AGAGTGCTGGCAGAGCGGAGCAAGTGCAGGAACATGTTTAGGTACTGCCTCCTCCTCAACTCCCTCAACTTCCTCGTGCCCCGGGTGGAGATGAGTACTGTGAAGAATGTGGAAGAAGTTATTTTAGTAGAAGGCAGGCTAAAAGTTTAGTGGGGCAGGATATTGGAGGATGTATTTGGATTCTAGGACATAGGTAATTTTGTGTCCTAGGGCAAGATTGGGCTTCCTCCTATGTCCTAGATCTCTGATGCTCATCAGGTGCTCAATATATCAAAAAATTATATAAGATGTATTAAATTCATGGTGGGCCATAATATAGAAGTGGTTATCGAAAAGAGTAGAGTGATATGAATGCAATCACCAGCTTTTGGAAGAATTGAGGTACGAAGGACATGCTGGATTGTCCTAGCATCTTTGAGTAAGCTACTAGACTCTCCAAATGATAAAAAGTATTGGTGTTCCTTAAAAAGTGATTGGCCAGAGCCCAGTCATAGTTGGGATCTTGACATAAGATGTAGAGTTATCTCCTGTGGTGGAAAGTTATAGAAGCTCTTGACAGTCTTGATAAGTAATTTCGACAGGTCATCTATTCACATAGGATTGAAGAATAGTGAAAGAGGAATTGATGCAAAGGCTAGCAAAAAATTCAAATAGTAACTTCGAATTGAAAGGGATTGTAAGAGTAAGGAGAAAAGTGACAGAAGTGTGAGCAAATAAGTTAATAACATGATAGGAAAGGATGTAGGTGTTGATGGTACAGGATACAGTGATCCTGGTCGTCTTATACCTCTGATAGGTGGCTTGATTGGCCGCCTCAGTGAAACAAGGGTCCAGATTTACCCTCAAGGAGCTTCTAGAAGGCATGCAAGACCTTTTTCCACCAGGCATGATCAGGAAAATAGAGAAATTGGGAGTGTGAGTATGAAGATAAAAGGCTTGGGTGAGAAAAAATAGTGTGAGTCTCAATTTTTAAGGAATTGGATGATCATCCAGGACGATTGCATAATCATCCAGGATAATAGGGTGCAATAATTACATCTGGGATGATTGGTCAAAAAGGTGGTAATATCATCCAGGATGATCAGATATCATCTGGGATGATAAGACACAGGCGATTATCCAAAAGAGTCATTCCAGATGACCATTAAAAAAGCATATCGTCCGGGATAATTAAATAGATCGTCCAAGATGATAAGTAATAAATAATCGTATCGGCCAAATTAAAGATGTGTATTGAATTTTATCATGTGGATCATCAAGGACGAATAGGTGGGTCATGTAGGATGATCACCAATAATTGAGCAAAAAAATGTGAAGATCGTCTAGGATGAGGAGGATCATCCAGGACAGTTAAATAATTGAAGTAGAAGACGATCAAATTGTCCATGATGATAATGCATTGTTTAGGATGATCAGAAGAAGAAGTGTCAAATCAATCATTTGAACATATCGTCTGAGATGATGTGACAAAAAGTTTAAAATTAGGGGATTGATGGAGATGATCAAAAAATGCTCACAAATATGAACATCAACCAAAAAAGATAAAAAAAAAATACAAAAAAGACATTAAAGACATCAAAAGGATCGAAAAAACAAAGTTTTTTTTTATCAAAGCCTGAATATAATAAATTCTCCATGTGATTAAATTAAACATTGAAAGAATCAATGAGTAAATATCACCAAAATTTGAAAACGGTAAAACAACCGATCCTGTTAGCCCTAGCTCAAACTTCTCCTAAGGCAAACGATCCTTTGAAAATAAAGATCTAAATCAGAAAAATTAATTAGATAAGAAAAAGAGATCTGTTCAAAACTTGGTTTAAGAAAAATATTATATATAATAATATATCAAAGTAATTAATTACAATCATAAATTCTGAAATCAAGCCTTTGAAAAATATCAAGTGACACATAAATTCTTCTAATATTTAAAAGTTTAAAAGAGAAGAAAGCTTAATTTTGGTGGGCTCATTTTATGCCTCTTATCAATTAATTGGAGCACTTTGCGTATCTTTTTATTTTTGATACACTTTGTGTATCTTTTTTCAATTTGGAGTAAGCGTACATCTTTTAATTTGGTGTCATTTGTCACTTTTTTTTCTTTGCAAGCTAGATTTATTTTTAAAAACTCTTAAATACTCTCAGTTGTGAGTATATCTTCTATATATTTGAGAAGAAAAACTCACTCTCTAATATAAGGAAGAATGAATCAAAAAATAGAATCAAAATCATATGATAAATAGTAAGACAAGATTACAAAAAATCTGAAGGTAATATAAATACTTTGAACATTATATATATAAGATAGATTACTATAAAAAGATTGAAAAGATTTCAATCGGAAAGTCCAGTTATTAATTTGAGATAGACTTTTGTTTATAAAACAAAAATTACACCACTAAAAGAAGTTAGAGAAAAGAAAACAATCAATGGTGTTTCTCCCTTTAACTGATTTAGAGAAGTCAAACATTGTCTACAAATTTTCAAAAATAAAAATAAGGCATAAGATATCAATTCAGCAGTGATTAAAAGAAAAATAAAATAACGAAGGAAATTAAATAAATAGAAGTGAATCATATGAAAAGTATAATAAAAACTACAAAAAGAAAACAACAAATGACAGAAAAAATCAAAAATTATTAAGAATAAAGTTCATGCATTTATGTCAATTACACCTACTCTAGTCCTTAAAGTGTTGAATGTGTTGAAGGTCAATGGTTTAATAAAGATGTCAGCAAGTTGATTCTCATTGCCACATGGTGTAACTTAATATCTCCTTTGGTCACATGGTCTCAAATAAAGTGATGTATTATGCCAATATGTTTGATCCTTTAATGTTGGATATGATTCTTAGAAATACAGATGTTACTAGTATTGTCACAAAGGATTAAAATTATGCCTACAAGAAATCCTAAATTCAAAATTTGCTGCTTCAACCATAGAACTTGGGCCACGCAACTCCCTGTGGTAATATACTCAGCTTTAGTGGTGGAAACTGCAACAAAATTTTGCTTTCTACTGGAACAAGAGACTAAAGAATGTCCTATGAATTAGAAAGTCCTAGAAGTGCTCTTTTTATCTACCTTACATCCTGCAAAATCAACAGAAGTATTGTGCCTAGGATACTGGATTCCTAAGTTCTGGGTCCCTAAGAGATATCTAAGAATTCTCTTAACTGCAGTCATGTGGGATTATTTTGGATCAGCTTGAAATCTAGCACAGAGATAAATACTAAACATTATATCAGGTCGGCTAGCAGTCAGGTAAAGTAAGGATCCAATCATCCCTTTGTACTTCTTTTGATCAATAAATTTTCCATTTGGGTCCTTATCCAACCGAACACTAGATGTCATGGGAGTATTAATTAGCTTGACTTTATGCATTTCATATTTCTTCAAGATGTTCTTTATGTACTTTGATTGATTTAAAAAGGTTCCATCATCCAATTGTCTTATACTAAATGCCAAAAAGTAGGATAACTCTCTCATCATTCTCATATCAAATTCTTTACTCATTATTTTAGAAAAATCATCACATAGCATTTTATCCGAAGATCTAAAGAGTATATCATTGACATAGATTTAAATAATGAATAATTCATCTCCTACTTTTCTCATAAAAAGGGTGGTGTCAACACTTCCCTTAAAAAACTCCTTCTCTAGTAAGAATGTGCTAAGCCTCTCATACCAAGCTCTGGGTGCCTACTTTTATCCATATAAGGCCTTTTTTAGTTAAAAACATGATTTAAAAATTAGGAACTCTCAAAACTTAGGGGTTGCTCTACAAACAAATCCTCTTTTATTACCCCATTTAAAAAGGCACTCATAATGTCCATTTAAAAAATCTTAAATCCTTATAATATGCAAAGGCTAGTAGTACTCTAATGGCTTTCAATCTAGCTACAAGAGTAAAGATCTCCTAAAAATCAATTACTTCTATTTGGTTGTACCCCTTAGCCACCAATCTCACCTTATTCATAACCACCATACAAAATTCATTCATCTTATTCTTAAAGACCAATTTGGTTCCAATTACACTTTGTCCCTTTGGTCCTTCTACAAGCTCTCAAATTTCATTCCTAATAAATTGGTTTAATTCCTCTTGCATGGCTAAGATCCAAAACTAATCATAAAGAGCTTGATTGATGTTAGTGGGTTCAGTCATTGAGATAAATATAGAGTGGTTCACTTCCTTCCTAAGTCCATGCCTAGTCCTAACACCTTTAGAAGGGTCTCTTATAATCAATTCTTTAGGATAACCAGAAGGATATCTCTAATCTTTAGGCAAGGAGTATGTAGGTTCAACCATTTCCTCCATATTTATATTTTCTACTCCTTGGAAAATCTCACCTACTCCTTGGAAAATTTGACTTACTCCTTCAGTGTTTTGGGGCTCTAGCCTCTTCTCAAAATTTTCAACTCCTTGGGTAATCTCTTTAAATTTATCTTCATCCTCAACTCTAGACTTCTTAGGATCAGATTCATCAAACACTACATGAGTAGTCTCCTCCACCACCAATGTCATCTTATTAAATACCCTAAAGGATTTCCCCACACTTGAATATCCTAAGAACGCTCCTTCATTAGATTTTAGGTCAATTTTTTCTAAGTGTGACTTCCCATTATTAAGAATGAAAACCGTATAGCTAAAGATATGGAGGTGGGATATCCTACCCTTGAGTATCTCTTAGGTATCCTACCCTTAAGGATCTCATAGGGTGTCTTATCAAGTTTGGCTCTAACATTCACCTTATTCCACACATAATAAGCTATGTTTATCGCTTCAACCCAAAAGTATTTTGAAAGTGAGTACTCGGCAAGCATGGCTCTAATAGCATTAACTAAGGTCTGAGTCTTCCTTTTAGCTATCCTATTCTGCTAAGGGGTCCTATGAGCTAAGAAGTTGTGACTAATCCCCTTATCCTCACAAAAGTCTCCAAATCTCTCATTTTCAAACTCTCCCCCATGGTCACTATAGATAGTCAAGATCTCATAACCTGGCTTTTTTTGAATCCAAGTGAAGAACGATCTAAACTCATCAAAAGACTCATTCTTATAATCTAGAAATTTAATCTAAGTAAACCTTGAGTAGTCATTGATAATCACAAAATCATAGACTTTCCCTCTTAAGCTGGCAGTGCTAATGGGTCCAAACAAATCCATGTGAAGGACTTCTAAAGATCTAGATGTACTAATGTCCTTAATATAATGGAAAGAGCATTGGACTTGCTTTCCTAGTAGGCAGGCATCACAAAGGTGGTCTTTGGTAAACTTATGCTTGGGGACACCTCTAACTAGGTCTTTTAGGTTACTCTTCTAAGGATTTTCATACTTTCATGACATAACCTCCCGTGCCACAACCATAAATCATTAGTAGTAGTTTTTAAGTAAAATAAAGAAGCACATTAAATATTTTTTAAGTCAAGCATGTAAATGTTGTTGATCCTCTTTTCCTATAAAACAGTGTTGTTATTTAAGCTAATAATGCAAGTATTTGCCAAGAATTTTATGATGAAGCCCTTATCGTAAAGCTGACTGATATTGAGCAAGTTGTGTTTCAGTCCATCTATAAGCAAAACATTTTTCAATCAAAATGTTCTTGGAGTTTTTTATTATACCTACGCCCACCACTTTTCTGATGGTGTTGTCTTCAAGAGTAATCTTGCCTCTAGCCCTGGCCTCCAGTGAAACAAAATGGTTAGCATCTCCAGTCATGTGTCGTGAGCATCCGTTGTCCAGGTACCACATACTCTCATGAGGCCATTTGTGAGAGAACACCTATAAAATCATCAAACATCTAATTTAGAAACACAAATAAGTTTGGGTACCTTCTTATGGAAAGAAGAATGCAATGCTTGTATGTTATATTGCGAATTATATAATTTGGGTCTCCACACCCAATATGTATTATGGTGAATAGTGAAAGTGTGAGCACTATGTCTTAGCATGTCACATGAAAAAAATCTAATACGAGGAAAAGCTTTTACTAATCTATTTGAGTTAAAGTACCTCTTCCTAGGTTTCAGAACTTTTGGTTTTGGATCAGGTGTGGTTGTAGTCCTCTTTTCCTCAAGTGCATTTATTTTAGCTTTAAACATAGTATTTGCACTTTCTAAAACAGCATTATCAACTCTTAAATAGTGCTCCCTATATTCAAATTCATCAATATATGTTTTAAAATTAGTTTCAAGTGAGGTGTAGGATGCTTTCAAAGAATCATGCTCAATGACCAACTTAGAATATTTTTATTTAACTCGTCAAATTCTTAGAGTAAGGACATGTGATTGCTATCAATTTAAAACTCAATTTTCTTTCTTTGCATTTTTTTTTAAGTTTCATATAAGATGCATGAATTTTTTCATAAACTTCAAATAATTATTTATAGGTTAGTTCACAACCTCTTCTTGATCAGACTGACCAAGATGATTATCTTCCATTAAGCACAGATTTGTTGTCTCCTCTTCAGCTTCAATCTCAGACGAGTCTGGTGCAAAATCCACCCAGAATATCTTTTGGAACATCTTCTTATCCTTTTTGAACTTGGGTTTCTCCTCACCCTTCTCCTTGCTTGGGTGACCCTTAAGTGTAGGACAATCAGCTTTAACGTATCCCAGCTTCCTGCATTCAAAATAGATCATTTTATTAGAACTCCTAAATTTTTTACTACCCTTACCTTTATTTTACTTTTGATGATTATTTTGCTTCTTCCTTAGAAAGCTTTTGAATTGTGTTCTGATTAAGGCAATATCATCGCTCTCAGACCCGGAAGAATCAGTGTCCGTGTTGTTGGCCTTCAGCGTCACAGATTTATCTTTCTTTCTCTCACTTACATCAAGATTTCTTTGATTCACCCCTTGCTCGTAAACAATGAGTGATCTAAGTAAGTTATCAATCAAATCAGTATTCAATCTTTAGATTCAATAATTGTAGCAATCTTAGCATCAAAAAAAGAAGACAAACATCTCAAAATTTTATTAACATTTTCATAATTCATGAGTTCTCTTTCTAAGGCATGTAGTGAGGTGACAATCTGAGTAAATCTAGTATACATGTTAGAAATCAATTTTTTAGGTTTCAAACAAAAAATTTTGTAATCATGCAATAAAATATTCAATCAAGATTGCTTAACTTCATTTATTCCTTTATAAGTAATACACAATTTATCTCAAATCTATTTACCGGTAGCACAAGTTCAAACATGTATGTAATCTTCTGATTTTAAAGCAGAGAAAAAATAGTTCAAATATTTCATATTAAGTTGCATTAAATTTCTTTCATCAAAAGTCCATTCAGTAAAAGGAAGTTCAGTTTTAATGCCATTAATTTCATATGATGGAGATGAATAACCTTCTTTAACAAGCGTCCACATACGATGGTCAATCGATTATAAAAACATTGACATGCTAGTTTTTTAAAAATCAAAAGGAATATTGTCAAATAGAGTTGGTCAGGTAATAGAATACCCTTCTGCAGTATTACAATTACCAGAGTTAGCCATGGATTGAAATTCAAATGTTTTTAAAAATTCAATTTTATGAATCCCGCTCTGATACCACTTAAAAGTTTGTTAGGGATGTTAAGCCCTTATGAACTAACCCAATGCTAACTAAGAGCAGGGGTGAATAGGCATTTTAAAAACTTTTCAATCAGATCATAAACTTAAACCAAAGTTTACCACAAAGAAAATTAAAGTGCGATATAGATAAAGCAATAGTAAAGAACACAGAAATTTATGGTGGTTCGGTCAACTTGACCTATGTCCACTCCCCTGAGCCTCTCCTCCAGGTATTGCATTAAACACAGTGACTCTCCTTTAGCTCCCACAATAAGATGGAGAAGCCTTTACAAACCTCCTTTCTACTGACACCGGTGAGGCAGAGAATCAAACTCCTTTTGCTTCCTCCTCAAGAAGGAAGAGAATCTTGATCAATTGCTTAAGTGGACCTCTCTCGAACCTCTAAGGACTAGGGACGATGATTGGAGAAGACGACTTGGATCTTTTCTTTGAGCAACTTTTATGAAATCCCTCACAAATTTCCCCTTACAAGATCCTCTCTCTCTCTCTCTCTCTCTCTCTCTCTCCCTCCCTCCCTTTCTTTCCCTCTCCTCTAGGCTCTCTCAGGTCAAGATAGTAGCAAAAGATACCCTCTTCAATAAAATAAGAGGTTTTATATAGAAGACCTTTGGAATAGCTCTTAATTGCAACAAACTAACTTTTATTGTCTATGGTTATATAAATATTATCCTGTATAATCAATATAATTTTAGCTCAATCAGCTAAGATGATTTGGGACGATTATAGGGTTTTTTGTTCATATCATCCAGGATGATAGTATATCATCATATACGATTAGTTAAATCTGTCGAGTATCATCCAACACATCGCCCTGGATAGATGTCTGGATGATGAAAAAATTGCTTTATTGTCAAGGATGATCTCATGATCATCAAGGACGATTAGTACAAAATAATGAATATCATCCAGAATATCACCCTTAATGGATACATAGACGATAGAAAAATAATTTGATCATACAGGCTAATCTTTGATCGACCTAGAAGATTAGTTCAATTAAGTACATATCGTCCAGAGAATCGCCTTAAATGAACCATGCCGATTAACCATTGTCCGGGAAGAATTAAGGTTTTGTTTAATTGATCATCCTAGACAATCCTGCGATTGTCCAGAATGATATAATAAATCAATCAAACCTTAATTATTTTTCTTATTTATCAGATTAATTTAGGCATAATTATGCTGTATCATCCAGGACGATGTCCTGGATGATGTCCAAAAATATACCATGCCTAAATAGATCTGGTGGCTAATTCTTTCAAATTTGAGCTTATTATCCAAGACGATGAAGACATCATCCGAGATGATATGCTTAATGATGGATTCCTTAACCAGGATGCCCTAAATAGGGTTTCTATTTTTTAACTGATCGTCCACTATAATCTTTGGATCATCCAGGACAAAGTAATCAAAAATAGAGAACTCTAAAAAAATAAAAAAATTTCTCAAGTGTGTATGTGCAAGGTTATTTGCATCAGGACCCACATCAATATAAATGACTCAAGAAAAGGTAAAAGATTACAAACCGATTCATTCCTAGTCTACCCAATCTTGAGCTGGCTTGAGTTGCACTCGATCTTGTTGACCTAAAATATTAGTAGACAAGACCGTCATAGAAAAGCATAAGTATCAAAAATATTTATTATCATCAAAATTAAATTTCCTGAAATTAGATTCGTAACACATATGGTCAAAAAGTATGTACGAAAGGATGCCTCATAAATTATGTGTTCACAAAAAAATCATTTCATTTTAGAGATTTTTATTTTTCCATATGAAATTTTTTTTGTCCTGTACGATCTCAAGATCGTACGTACGAAAACATTTTCAGATTGTACAATGGGTCATTTTTTTAAATAGTAGGGCCATTGAAATAATTTCTATTTACTTCCAAACCCTTCTTGAATCCTTCTAGAATCTCCAACCTAGGAATGACAAGCTCTAGCAAGCGCTCTCAAGTTACTAAGTGATCATTATCCAAGGGTAGGGATGACAACTTCTTATCTAGAGATAATGAGGATGCATTATATAGGTATATAGACTCCAAAATCACTCCTTCTAGACCCCTCATTCAAGATGAAATCCATTTTTTTGTCATGTCTCTCTTTACTTCAACTCAGTTCTCTTTCATTTTAACATTAATCTATGATTACCACAGAGAGACTATTCACAATTTTCTAGCAAACATGAGGTTCAGTGAGGATGAAAGTAGGATATATAACTTCTTTTGTTAAAAAAAAATGTGTGGAAATCACTAAAGAATATCTAGAACCTTTTTTTTACTTAAGGACTCATGGCACTAGAGAACACACATTGGCCTCTAAATCTGATTATGACTGATTTGAGATTAATAAAACTGTTAGAGGTGTAATGCAAGTTTGTCACTTAGCAAGAGTCTACACTTTGAATCAAAATGTCAGGGTCATCCAACATGTCTTAAGAACTTCAATCATTCCTAAGACTGGTGATCGTATAAATATGACTCCTCTTCTATAAACTGCTGCCTATTTGATCAGACTGGACAACCTATTGATGAGGCCTAGCTCATCTTTGATTACATTCATAACCTTTTCTTCAATTGGGCTTCCTCACCATAAGAGGAAAAAAAATATTACTCTAGGACACTTAGTAGCCTACATTTTAGAAAAGAAGTACAATATTATTCATCTTGAACCTTCCACTAAAATGCCAATATTTTTCACTGATGCTTCTTTTTGGTCTCTATTTGGGAGAAATGAGAGTTCTAGTGAGGATACTGAGGGAGAAGGGGGAGCACCTACACCTGCTCAAGGACCTGATCATAATTACTTTTAAGAAATGATCCAGCGATTTAATCGATTGGAGACTCATTTTGATCAATGTTTTGATCAAATTCAAACTCATCTAAACCAACAGGATGAATGGTATCAAGAAGATATGGGGTGGATCCGAGGTCAATTTGACTAGGTGAACATAAATGTAGCTATGATGAATAACTATTTCTTAGTCTTCAACCAGCCTCCTCCTCCAGATCTGGGGCCTTCTAAGTTTAGGTGTACTTCTTTGTCATTGCCTCTACTAGTCCTTTACTTGTGATGACTTTGTGTTTATGATGTGATGTTGTGTTTTCTTTAGTAGTTGTTTGTTGTTAGTTGTTAGGTTTTTTTATGTGATTTTATTTTGGATTATTATTAATTGATATTATTGTACTGATATTTTTAAATCCTTTTTGATATTAATAAAAAATGACACGTTTTATTTTTGTTCTTATTTTGAAATATGAGCTTGTCTATATGAAAAGCCATTTGTAATTGATATAAATAATATTATAAATTAACTTGCATTACAAAATTAATTTTATTATTAAATCTAATTTTTCAAAAATTTAAATTAAAGGATAACTCACTTAAATTAAGAATATCAATTTCATATTTCATTAGGAAAAATATAATTAGAACATTATTATTATAATATTGATGTCTTTTTATTTTTCTTTTTTAATATAATTATTTTTTTTATTATAGAAGTTTGATTTTAGATTATTAATTTTGAAAATATCAAATAAAAAAAGATATATCAAAGAAGTGTACAGTGTGTACAAAAATAAAAAAATTCTCAATAGTTCACAATATGAAAAGAGACATAAAATTAGCCCAAATAGAAAAAGATATACAAAATGTGCCACAAATATTTGAAAAGATACGTAATATCACCAGTTGAAAGTTTTCAATATTATGTTCTTTCCACTATCTTTTAATCTTTAATTCAAATCAATCTAATGTTCAATTATATTTTATATTGAAAATTAAAATTAACTAATCTTCATTTCGACATTCTTATAATAATTATCCTTATTTAATTGTTTAGAATGGATCATGATCTTGATTAACATTTTTTATCTAAGTTATTCTTTATTTTAAAATTTTTTAATCTTTCTTTTTCATCTTGTAAAATTACCTTTGTTATTGCAGTTATTTTATAATAATTTTTAAGATCACTACTTTTAGTTTATCATTTGATATTTTTTCATTTCAATTTCTTTCTTTTTCTCTTTTTGTTATTGTCAAAAGGAGGAAAAGTAATGTTTTTGTTATTGTATGTGTTTTTATGATTGTGGTATTTTTATAGTGTTTTGCTTATTTTATGTGTTTGTGTTTTAAAAATTTTAAAAATTACTATTCATGAAAAATTCCTATATTCAAAAATGTTTATTCATTTAGGGGGATTTAAGGAGAAATTTTGGGTACAAATGTTAACTCAAATAATAATCATTTTGCCATCATAAAAAAGGAGAGTTTATTGAGATTATTGTAATTTAGTTTTTTGATTATTGAGATTCTTACAACATGTATGTTTTTGATGATTCCAAATATTATTATTTTACTTAATATTTCTCCTAACATATTTTGAATATATTACTTTTATTATTTGTTTTTATTAAAATTTTAGGGAAATCTACTCCAAATTATTGAAGACTTCAAGTCAAATTAGATTAGGGTTCATTATAAATAGAGTCTATATTTTTTTATTTTATTGAGTATGAGAGAATATATTTGTAGTTGAGTAACTGTACACACACACACATACTGGGGAGTGATTAAAAATGATAATTTTTAAAACTAACCGTACTATATGATTTCATTTCGTACAGGAAAATTTGTTCAGTTATTCACTCACGCGAACAGTCAAAAGAATGAGACAAGAAATTTTTTTAGGTACTGATCATACTATACGAAGGGTTTTTTGTATAAACGACATCCAGAGTACGAAAAGAAAGGGTTCCTTTTCATCCCAATGAATCCCATAATTTTTTAAACTTCTTATAATATACGATATCAAGTTCGTACAGACAACGTATAGAGTACAAATTGCATGGGCCCCTTTTCATTATGAAGAATGCCAACTTTTTCTAAACAGTTTATACTTTACAATGTCTTATTCATACAAACGATATCCTGAGTACAAAAATGTGGGGTACCTTTTCGTCCCAACGAAGTTGAAAATTTTTCTTAACTATTCATATAGTACGAACAGGGTTTGTACTGGACAATCATCATGTACAAAAATATTTTGTACAATTCGTAGAGGTCCTTACATAACAGTTTTTAAATTGTTCATTCATATGAAAATATGATCATACTATACGATCGTAAATGCTCAAAATTGAAAATTTTAGGTTTCTGAACGGTTTTTCGTGTCTTTCATATAAAAGTTCCTTAGAAACTGATATGAAAAGTGTTGTTCTTCATGATTTTTCAAGAGCAAGTGATAGAGTGCTTATGGGAGAGTGTTTGAGAGAGAATTCTTGCAAGTAGAGTGTGAAGGGATCACAAGGTTACTCAAAGTTAAAAATCTCTTTTGATTTTTTATTACTACTCTTCCTTTTCTTTTTTCTAGTTGCTTAAGAGAAGATCTTTGAAAAATATTTGGTACTCTACTAACACTTGGAGGGTGAGAATAGATGAGGGTACTCTGTCAACACTTGGAGGGTGTGAACAAACGATGGTACTCTGCTAACACTTGGAGGATATGAAAGGACTATGGAATTTTGCTGACACTTAGAGTGTGTGAAAGGACGACGGTTCTCTGCCTCACTGGGGATTAGTGGAAGAGAGGAATTGTAAAGGCTTCTCCGCCTTGTTGTTGGGACAAAAGGAGAGTCACTTTTGTAATAGTTCAATACATGAAGAGGGAGTCTTTAGGGAGTGGTGCAGGTCATGTTTAACCGAACCACTATAAATCTATATGTCAATTTATTTTTTGCATTTTTATTTTCTGCAATCTTATTGTTGTGGTTGAAAAACATATTTCAATATAAAATTAAGTTGCATAAATTTTAATATTCGGTTTTCTATAAAAAATTTCAAGAGGACTTTTTAAATTACCAATTCATCCCCCATCTTGGGTAGCCTTAGGACAATTGCATAGGTCTAACAACCTATCTGGACTTTTCATAATTTCTTGTTGTAATTTTAATATAAAACTATGAAATTTTAATTTTAAATTTTTAAATTTTTAAATTTTGATTTTAGATTTGATGTTTTTGAGGTTTTTAAAAGAGAGAATGAAATATCGAAATTAAATGAAATTTGTAGTTGAAAAGTAAAGTAGTTATGGCCGGCCTCATTGAAAGGAATTTTATTTAGTGCGGACTCTGGACATAGCTCTATGTTCGAAGTCGAATTAAATTAAAACACGTGGATTTCTTAAGACCCGGTGACCCAACCCAGCCCATGTATGAAAATTTTAAAATCGCGATAGCTCACTCATTTTTTATGTTTTAAAAAAACTTAACAACGAAAGCTCTCAAATATTTAGGGTTTTGTTGAATAAAAATTTTGGTGGCTGCCGAGGAAAAAAATTAAGTAGACAATGAAGATGAAGGTTGGTTTGGAGGAGTTTGCGTTCTCTGCAAAGCCATCGAAAAAGAAGAAAAAACTTAATAGTAAGGTGTATTTTACTTACATGCTAATTTATATTCAATGAATATAATGAGGCAATAAATGTTTTGTTGAGCTTGGTTTTTTAACAGAGAAATCAGTCTTAAAGACAAATAAAATAGAAATGTGTTCACCTTCAAGACATATCAAGTTCGCAAACATGCTCAAATACCTCAACGAGGAATTTATAAACATGGAACCAATGATTTAAGTAATTTTTGTGATGTTTCATTCATATTCACTTAGAATGTATTCTTAAAAAAATTATATGTCGAATGCCTCAAAAACACATGCATGTATCGATGTGTTTATGTGCTTTTACACAACTATATATTAGAAACAAAATATATTGAAAAATATATTTTTTTTTGTTAAAATGCACTTTATATTGCTTGGTACCGCTATGTATCGCTAGTAGGTACAAATAGGTATCGCTGCTATTTATTCATTTTAAAATATTTTGTGCTTTTACACAACCTTATATTAGAAATTTTATATTAAAAATATAATTTTATTATTAAAATACACTATATATTGCTATGTGCCACTGTGTATCGTTGGTAGGTTCCAATAAGAACCGCTACTATTTATACATTTTAAAATTATTTGTGCTTTTACACAACCGTATATTAGAAAAATTATATTGAAATAGCTTACTATGATCAATTTTGATTTGATTGGTATTCTCAATGAACATAAAATAAGGCTTTTCAAAACAAAGAGGAATGGTGATCGATCGGGCCATATAAAGAGAGATATAACTAATTTCACATGATTATATTCATTTTTTCAAAATTCATGTTCGATAAAAATATCATTTCAATTCGGTGAACTCATTTTTACTTTCAAATATATGAGAGAAAAAAAATTACAATGGAGGATAGCTGTCTGAAAATATTTGTGTAGAATATTTTTAACAACTCATGTTCCATGTAATAGAGATGATTATAAAATGTGATCATTTTTAAGCCAACTTCTGAAACTTGGATCATCTGTTAAATAAAGAGTTGAACTTGTTCAAAATATTTGAATGAACCCATCAATTCTTTCATGATGCGTACTTAAACAAATAATTGATTTTTTGAAAAAATACAAAAAAAATAATGAAGACAGTAAATAATTGACATTGCTCAAGAATAAATTAATTATAATACATTAATTATAGCCTTATGCTAGCTTCAAATCTCTCCATAAACACTCATGAAATTAAAAAAAAAAAAGAAAAAAAAAAAAACAGATCGTCCCAATTGATAGTAATAAATGAATTTTTTTATTATACGATTGTGTGAAAGCACAAATAGTTTTAAAATGAATAAATAACAGTGATACCTCGTGGTTACCTACCAGTGATACATTGCAGTGATACCTCGTGGTTACCTACCAGTGAAATATATAGTGCATTTAAAAAAAAAAATTATATTTTTTTAATTTAATTTTTCTAATATACAGTTGTGTAAAAGCACAAAAGGTTTTAAAATGAATAAATAGCAGCGGTACCTAGCAATACATTTGGTTCACATTCTAAGTGCTAGGCATGTGTTTTTGCGCCATTCCACAGATAAATTTTTTAAGAATACATTCTAAGTGAATATGAATGAAACATCACCAAAATTATATAACTATTGGTTCCTAGTTTATAAATTCCTCGTTGAAGTATTTGAGCTTGTTTTAGAAGTTGATATGTCTTGAAGGTTGTTGCGTCCTGAAAAATTTTCGGCGGTAGAGAGTAATAAAGTTTAACGTCTTAGCGTTGTACAAAGATCCAGCACACAAACAGATGAAAGAAAGGATGTAGCATTCATAAGAGACACCATAGTTTTTACTTGGAAACCCTTAAAAAGGAGGGAAAAACCACGGGGCCTGGCCCAGTCTGAATGAATCCATTAGTGTTTGCAGTCCATTACAAATGAGGCCCTTAAGATGAAGGACTTGGCTCGATTTGGCAAACATACATCATACATAGTATATCACATAATAGGAGTTGGAAGAATCAATGTTGACATGTTTGTTTGGGGCGGCAGAATCATAGTCGACGGGTGATATAGGTCGGAAGAACCATAATCGACGGGTGACGGAGGTCGGAAGGACTATAGTAGGCTGACGACGGAGGTCCGAAAGATTGAGTCAGCATGCCACGGAGGTCGGGATGACCGTAGTCAGATAATAGTGGTTGGGAGGATTATAGTTGGCGGACTGGCGGAAGTCCTGCTGTGTTTGAAGGATTGGCGGATGTACGTCGGTGTCTGAAAAGAACTCCAGCTGCTATCGGAAAGAATTCCAACGATGATCGGCAGACGAGCAGAAAGTCTGGCGATGGTCGGCGGACTGAAGGAAATCTGGCAGCGGTCGGCGGACGGACGGAAGTCTAGTGGCGTTCGGCGAACTGGTGAAAGTCCCGTGACGGTCGACGGACGGGCGAAAGTCCAGCAGCGGTCGGCGAACAGGTGGAAGTTCGGCAGCGGTCGATGGACTGGTAGAAGTTCGTCAATGGTTGGGAAGAACTCTGGCGGTGGTCGGGAGGAAGTTCGACAGTGGTCGGCTAGAACCCCGGTGGTGGATGAGAAGAAGTCTGGCGATGGTCAGGAAGAACTACGGCGATGGTCGGGAATAACTCTGGCGGTGGTCTATGGCAAGAGAGCTCTCAAACTCCTCCCTTCCATTCCTTCTTCTTCCCCCTCTTCTCATGAGAAGAGTGGGTGCAATTTCTAGTTTTTTTAGAGTGGCAAGGCTTGTAAATATGTTGAGTATCAAGGTCAAAATGGGAGTGATTTGAATGGACGGTCGATATCGATCCCCTTGATCATAGACCGTTTATTGGTCAATTGGATGACTTAATGATTTCAGAATTCAGTGATCTTGAGCTCGTTGGATTTGTCTCGTCGAGCCGCTTGATTCGATTATAGGCATGTCACGTTTGGAAACTGTTTTGATAATTCAAATTATGTTTTGAACCTTCATATTGCGCTTTGGGACTTTGATTTGGACTCGTTTGGGCCCGGATTGAGTCGAATTTGCTGTCGTTGGGCTCGTCTTTTTTAGACGTTCAGTTCGATTATAAGTTTGTTGAAATTGGAGTTTGTATGGTCTCCGATTTAATTTTCAAAGTTTCCAACTTGATTATGCCTCAGGGTTCGTGCCCGATCAAGATAATTTTTGGTGACATATCAAAGGTGAACTCATTTTCGGTTGTATTTGCTTTTACTATTGATTTCTTTGTTGAAAAACCAAGCTCAACAAAACATTTGTTGCCTCAATATATTCATTTTAAAGAAATTAGTATATAAGTAAAATACGCCTTACTATTAAGTTTTTTTTATCTTTTTTTATGGCTTTGCAGAGAATGTGAACTCCTTCAAACCAATCTTTAATTTATTTTTATCATCTGCTTCGTTTTTTTTTTTTTTTCCTCAGCAGCCATAAAAGTTTCTATTTAGCAAAACCCTAAATATTTGAGAAATTTTGCGGTTCAATTTTTAAAAACATAAAAAATGAGTCAGCTTATGCGATTAAATTTTCATTAATGAGCTAGGTCAGGTCTCCGGGTCTTAAGAAATACACGTGTCTTAATTTAATTCGACTTCAGATATAGAGCTATCATACGGAGCTTGCATCAAATAAAAATTCCTTTGAAAGAGGCATTTTTTTTTTTCAAAGATGTTGAACTACTGCTTTGCACCTCTACAAGTGGTTCAGCACAACTCCGTCCATTTGATTTTATTTTAGTTTTAGGCATTGTGAAACATCTGGAAATAGTTTGGAATGACAAAGAGAAATAGTTTTTTTGTTGTTGACTTTGAAATTTTTTATTTCCATGTAGGAAGTGGAGGCTGGTGGCTGACCATCACATTAGTTAATTTTCATAGGGGACATACCTTTATTGCGTATCATATTCAAATAAAAATATAACTCTTAGGACCTTTAACTCAAGTATATCATAAAGGTGTTTTGGTATAATAATTATTACTAGTAAATATGTTTCTTTTGGGAGAATAATGAACCATACTTTACTTATATTTTAAAATTAAACTTTCAATAATATAAATTTTTGTTAAAGTATTTTACATGAGTAATGATAAGATTAGCTGGTCTTGTCTCACTGGACCACTTTTTTATTTTTTAATATTACCTTTTTTCTATATATCAAAACACCTTCATATTATTGCTTTTTTTTTTAAATAACTTTGGGATATTGGTTGGCCAAAATATTTGTCACGTGAATTACACTCTTTTGGATCTACCGAAAAAAGGAGAGAAGCTCCACAATTCAAGGATTTGGAAAAGAATTTTGAAGGTTCGGGTGCTACGGAAAGGAGGAAGTAGAAGGTGGCCGGTCATCTATGGATGACCGGAACACCAACTCTATTGTATCTACCGTGAATCCAATAATGTTGAATTCAAAAGGTAGACTCTCATTCAAACGCATCACCCCTCTCAATTTTCAGATTTTAGAATCACCACTTGTTATCAAAGAAAGAGATTTGTTGGTCAAGAATAAGCTTTTGCCGGATTTAAGTAAAGGGAAAGAGGTAATGTCGTTTCCTAACAAGTTGCCAAAATCCACTTTATCTCATTTTATTTCTGGAGCAAATGACAAAGAAGCTTCTTCTTCAAGGAGAAGTATTGTTGGTATCTTGAAGAATGACAAGGTTATTGACAAGGATAATGTCAATATCATTAATCCAATTACTTCTGAAAATTCTAATGTGTAGATCAAAAAACCACACATTAAAATCAATTGGATTAAAAAGCCAGAACAGATAGAAGATTCAAATGTTGTTAAACTGGATTTGGATAAAGAAATGTCTAATATCCAAGTTTTGAATAAATCTTTGGTTATTAAAATTCTTGGGAAAGATGTTCCTTTCTCAAAATGTGCCATTGAATTAAGGAAACAATGGGAGAAATTTGGAAAATTTCATTTAACTCTGCTCAGCCTTGATTGGTTACTTTGCTCCTTTCAATCTCTTGAAGCCATGGAAGAAGTTCTTAATGGTGGTCCATGGTTTGTGGGGGATTTGCAGTTGGGTTAGATAAGTGGTCTCCTAACTTTTCACCTCAATCTTTGGAAGGTGTTTCATCTCCGATTTGGGTTCGTCTTCCTCACTTACTTCTTCATTGTTGGGATGAGTTCAATATCTCCAAAATTGTTTCTAGAATTGGGACCCCGTTACTTTTGGATGGCAACATGTTTAGATGGGGAAGGACAGAATTTGCAAGAGCATGCATTAGAGTTAATTTGAATTCCAAACTCCCTGCTGGTATTTGGGTAGAAGGATCGAATGGTAGATTTTTCCAAAAGTTTGAATACGAAAATCTATCATCTCTATGTTTCAAATGTGGTAGAATAGGGCATTTGGATTCAGTTTGTCCTAATGTTGAGGAGATCCCTTCTAGCTCAAACCATAATGATAATCTTTATGGTCCTTGGATGCAAGTTAAGTTCAAACAAAAGAAAAAACCTGTGTTCAAAACTAAGGTTTTGTCAGGAAAAAATTATGGATCGGTTTGCACAAATGAAGATTTAGTACTTGCTGAAAAAAGAAATAATTTTCATCCATTGGTAGATGGGAACTAGCTTGAAGTAATATCTGATCCATTGAAAAGTGCAGAATTCAAACGGCTAAACCAGGAAGATGCTGAATCCACGGTAGAAGAAGATGGGACGGTTATCCAGAATTTAAATTTGAATTCATTTCAGACTGAATCTCGAATTTCAGAGGCTGTTGAGGATGTTACAGGATCTCAATATTCAATTTTTGAATTCCCTCAAAGCAAGGAGGTGGATAAGGCTATTGAAGAGATGCAGCCGGATTTTTCTCCTGCAAATCCACCTGGACCTATGTCTGTTTTTCAAACGGACTATCCTAGTATTGCTGAGAACTTGAAACTTCAACCGGACTTAACTCCATCTAAGCCAGCTGGAATTAAGACTGTTATTCAAACAGACATTCCTAAGTTTAATGAAAATTTGAACTTTCAAATATCATTAACTATGGAAGATGTTATGGAAAAGGTTGAGAAGGAACAAGTCACGGAATTGAATCCTGGTCTGGCTGAAATTGAAAAACCAGTAACTTGTTGGGCGGACCTAGTGGAAGTGGAATGCAATAATCTTCCACATAATTTGGAGCCTGTTAATATGGAAGATCATAATGTTGAGTCTAGTAATTAGGTTATTAAGCCTAAGTGAATGTCCCAAGGCTACCAAGACGGGGGTGAATTGGTAGTTTAAAAAAATTTTAAGTCCCCTTTTAGAAAATTATTGAACCAAAATAAAATATCTTTTAAATTTTGTAGAAAAATGTTTTTCAACCACAGAGTTTTTTAAACTGAAATATAAAGTGCGGAAACGTAAAAAACAGTTCAAGTAATGACACCCAGATTTAAGTGTCTCGTCCTAACCAGACCTACACCACTCCCCAGAGGCACCTATGAAATGCACTAAACCAATAGTGACTCCCTTTGCACCCACGCAAGGCGGGAGCTAGACCTTTCAACACCCCTGCAGAATCGTCTACACAACCCGTGCGCACAAAACCGTCCCGTTCTACACAATACCCAGTGGAAGACACCGTCCCACACGTGCGAACTCTTCACACCTCTCCTAGTGTGGGCAGAAACCTTCCGTCCTTCACACTCCCCTAGTGTGGCGAGAACCCTTCCTGTCACACTCTCCAAATGTCGCGGAAACCAAGATCTCCTTGCAGATCTTCCACAAGATCTAGAAGGAAGAAAAAGAAAAAAAGAAAGTGGGGGGGAAGTAAAATACCCAAGTTCACAAGTAGAGACTCACCTTTGAACTCCAAGCTAAGCCTCTCGGCTCATGAGAATCCTCCCTATGATGCTCCCCACTCTCCCTGCTATTCTACCAGAGCACGAAGATCAATGACAAAGGAATGGGGCAGTCTAATGGACATTAATACAAAAACAAGAAAACCGCCAACATGCATATCAATCTGTAACGCTGACCGTCTACGATCGGAAGATCTCGACATCTAAACGATGCTGAAACGACCCTATTATGAAATAATGTGAACGAAAATCTACACGATACGTCTGTACGAACTAGTCGTCATAGAACTATTACAAGGTCGTTCTAAAACCTGCAAAACACTTCCTAACAAGTCGTGTAATCGAATTGGATCGAAATCCCTGATGAAAATTTTACAGAGGACACGACTCCTCCTGGATCGATTCTTTACTTCGTTGGATGAAAATATTCCAAAAGATACAATCGCAAGAAAATTCTAAATTCGCTGGGAAAACCAAAATCCAGCGAGTCGTCTGATTTAATTTCGTCTGGACGCGAAATATTCCAGAACAGTCGCCACGGACGATATTTAATTTCGATGACGAAAATTTTCCAAGAGAAATACGTGACATAATATTAATCGTCTGGACGAATTAGACTTAGACAACACAATCCGACGCAAAGTTCCTATTCTCCATAGCTCTACTAGGAGAAACTGTCTGATCAGTTCATAGGCTACAATATAATTTATATGTCTCCTCATGTGTGTTGTATGTTTTTATCCAAACAATCACCCTTCAATTTATTACAAAGACAAATAACTCATTTGAGGTACCAGCGAATTATTTAAGTCATGAATACTGGATCTTTTTTCCTGAATTTAGAACACGGCTAAATACAATCTCTCCAAATTCAGGAGAACTAAATTGAACAATTGTTTGAATCACAAAAATCAAAATTGCAAAATGAAAGCCCCAAAATTGCAATAGGCAACCATCTAAACTAATTCAAATGAATCCCAAAAGCACCACAAACTGAATGACTGAAATTTGAGGAACAAACTAAATGTCGGAACCATCAAACCAACCTGGCCGGATATATGGTTAAAGGGTAATACCACTCATACTTCCCATCTATGAGTCTTCTCTCCAGCCACAATTATGCTATATGAAATTCAAAAACAAAATTTTAAATAGACAAAAACATTTTAAGATAAGAATCCACCGGTCAAAGCAGTTTAAACACACACATTGGCCGTGACACATCGCGAGAAGAAAAGACTGAACACAAAAGAGAAGATCGTCGAAATCTTCGCCCTTTGTTCTTAATATGAAGAAGGATCCTATGATAAACAACAAATTTGGAATTAACTTGGCAGAGAATCATGATCTCTAAAGGTATGAAAGATAACCAAACTTGATATCTTGAATTGATTTTTCTTCATCTTTAATTTATTTTTCATTTAACTTGTACTTTAAACTTTGCCTAAATATGAATCTTTACTATTTCTTATTCTCTAACGATAGGAACTCTGGATACTAATCAACCATCAGGTTGTTATATTTTGTACCCTTGCATCTCAACAGTTTCAAAATAGGAGATAGTGGATTTCATAAATTTATAAGAAGTTAAATTAACAAAGTTAATTTAATAAGGTCCTTCTCTCTGTTGATGAAGGTACCAAATGCTTATTGCCTATTGGTATTAGGTTAACTCTTTTTTCATTTTAATGCATTGTTTGCACTTCTCAAAGAATTACACTCTTTTTTATTGTCTCTATCTTATTTAAACCACTAATAATAATAAAGCTCACATAATTCACTAAATTAAAGTCACATATTCAGAAATGAACTTCAATCACAACAAAATAATTCAGAAGACTGCAAGTACAAAATGTTACCCTGCAAGAAGATATTGTAAACATTGAGTTCCTCATGAAATGAACCCTGTTAATATGCTACGGTCATTTAGGGTCCATTATATGACCAATCTATTTTTCTAGGCATTTGAGAAGTCTTAGGCGATGCCATGAGACCAATAAGCGCACCCAACATTTAAGTTGTTCAATTCTTATGCCAACTGTTTAAATATGGTATTAATCTCACTGAATATATATATATAAAGAGAGAGAGAATTTATTTCGACTAGAAAAATGTCCATTCTTATTATTTTCAATCGTTAGATAAACAATTAAAAGAATTGAATTATTTGTTCATTTAGAACATCAACAACTATAATTTTAATTATAGGCGGAGTTTTTAAAATCATAAAGGGAGATTCCTCCTTACTTTTGGATTTAAATGCATTCATTGGTATAGTAGTTATTTGGAACTCTTTGCATTCCGTTCTTTGAAAATTCAAAAGTGGATGTTTGAATCAAGAGGCATCATATTGTAGGGGACAATATCAATATCATTAAATATCTGCAAGGTTCAGTTGGCAAGGTGGCTCAGAATGTACATATTAGCGAGGTGGAATGACTTGTCTTTTCTTAAGGATTTTGATAATCTTTTATTTAATTTTTCAAATAGAAGTTATAATAAGTTAGTTGATTATTGTGTTAACCTTGCTTTAGATGGTGATTTTTTCTGGGATGAGTTAAGTTGTATTAAAGTTTCTCCTCCTTTTCTTTCTTTGTTAAAGGAGGATTGTGATAGACTTTTTGTCACTTAGTAGGTTGTAATAGGATTATTTTTTCTTTAATGCTAATTGCATTTTATTAAAAAAAAACTATAATTTAATAGAACATACACTTGCTATTGTATCATCAATTTAGACATTTTTATTATCCAATTTTTATAAATTAGGACAATGAACTTTATCCTCAAGTATATATTTGATGATTTTTAGGTAATAATAATTTTTAAATAGTTTAGTTTGACTTGTAAAATCAATACATTTCTACATATTATCTAACGTGGCATATAATGGATGAAAGCACAACGAGGAAATTTTAATTATTTTATAATATATAATACAGCTAAAAGAAAAACTTTAAGTTTTTTTTTTTTTTGTACAAAGCCGTAAAAATTTTAACCAAGATAATATAAAAAGAATGAAAATGATATCATTAAATAAAATATATAAACTATTTTTTATGTTTAATTTTGATACTTCCCCACCCTCTTTTTCTTTGCAGCATATACGCAAAAGAAATCAATAAATTTTCTCTTAACTTTCTGACCTTTCTGTAATTCCGTTACAAAGAAACAGCAGAGAGATCAGCTCCGCCAACTAGCCATCGCTCATAACAAAAAAGTTGATGGCGACCTCAGACATATTTCAACGTTCAGTAGCAGTTAGTAGCCCGGATAAATTGGTGGTGGCGGAGATGCGTAGCTATATCCACCGACGGGTGGGAGAATAATATCAGGGAATTCCGGAGGCGACAAAGCTGGCGGTGGTGGTGAGATGATTGGCTGCGGTGGAGGCGATGCTAATGGTGGACGTGGCGGGGAGTAGACATATTGAGGAGGTGAGCGACTTGGTGGTGGCGGAGGAGAGTGGACTGGTGCTGGTGGAGGTGAGTATACCGGTTGGGGTGGAAAGTGAATCGGAGGTGGTGGGGAGTGGACAACTGATGGGGGTGGGGGTGAGTACACCGGTGGGGGTGGTGGGGGTGGTGAGTACACTGGAGGTGGCGGGGAGTTGACAACAGCTGGCGGTGTTAGTGAATGCACCGGAGGAGGCGGGGATTTGACCGTCGGCGGCGGTGGAGGAGAATGCACTGGTTGCGGAGGAGATGAGAACAAAGGGGGAGGTGTAGGTGGCGGTGAACTGGGTGGAGTCGGCGGCATGGAGATTGGTGGAGATGATATCTCCTCCGTAGGCAAAGGAGATGGAGCATCATCCACATGCGGCGGCGAGCTACTAACAGGCTTTGGTGCAGGTGTCGGTGATTGCGATGGAGATGGGGTTGGAGATGGGGCAGTCACCGGACTCGAGCTGGGCTCTGGCGAAGGTGTAGGTTTCTCCGGCGACAAAGTGGGGCTATCAGCCACGGGAGCGGGAGAAGGATTTACTGAAACCGGAGCTGGCGTTAGGTTCGCCGGAGAAGGCTTTGGCGTATCCGGCAAGGGAGCAATGGGCTTCGGGGTGGGTTTTGTACTGGAACCACCAG
Organism: Dendrobium catenatum; assembly: GCF_001605985.2. Taxonomy (NCBI): domain Eukaryota; kingdom Viridiplantae; phylum Streptophyta; class Magnoliopsida; order Asparagales; family Orchidaceae; genus Dendrobium; species Dendrobium catenatum. The sequence continues at coordinate 665,565 of NW_021319239.1, read as the reverse complement.
CGCACTTAGACTTGCTGCAGTCGACGGGCTTTCTTACTAAATGATCGCATTCCTTAGCCGTCTTCTGCCCAGGCCGATCGGCAATACAGTTGCCTTTGTCGTCAAAAACTACGCCTGGCCTTGAGATAGCTGAGCACTCAGGGGCATTGCCCTTGAAGAAATTAAAGGAGTAACTAAAATTCGTAAGTTTGGGCAGACGGCAAACCTCTGCGGGAACAACACCACTAAGTAAATTGCGACCCAGATTAATCTCTTCGACGCTGCTGAGGCCTGCGAAAGTCTTGGGCACAGAGCCAGTGAAGAAATTACCGCTGGCATCGAAAACAGTGAGACTAGCAAGCTTACCGATCTCCGGCGGTAGGCAGCCTGAGAGTTCGTTCCCAAGGAGGAGGATTTCATTAAGTTTTCCAGACATATTGCCTACACTCCTTGGGATGCACCCGATGAAATGGTTGTTGGCGAGGATGATAGCGGAAGCGGGAGAGCTGCCGAGGTTTTCCGGGATGGGAGAGTGGAAGCGGTTGTCGTTGAGAAATACCGCATCGAGGGCCTTATCAAAGAGCTCGGCGGGGAGATGCCCCTCGAAGTCGTTGTACCGGAGATCAAGATACTTGAGAGCGGGCATGGAGAGAACAGCGGAGGGGAAAGGACCGACGAACCGGTTGTTGCTGGCGTCCAACTCGTGGAGGAGGGAGAGGCGGGATAAGCTCTTGGGAATGATGCCGCAGAAGCGATTGGAGTTTATGTGGATAAGTGCGACGTCGGTGAGGAGGCCAAGCTCGGCGGGGAGGTAGCCAGCTAGGTCGGCGCCATTGAGGTCGACGCCAGCGACGACGTCGACGAAGGGGTCATCGAGGGCGGGGGCGCAGAAGACGCCGGTGTAGTTGCAGACATCGGGTCCAACCCAATTGCCTGTTGTGTTGAAGGGGTCAGAATATAAGGCTTGTTTCCAGGCGTGAAGGGCGACGTAGGCGTGGCGGAGGCGAGTATTTTTTATGTGGACGTCGATCTTGACGTTGAACTCAAAGTCTTCAGGGAGGTCTCCGTTTTCCGGGAGGTTATGAAGCTGGCGGCGGGCGATGGTGGCGGGTTCGAAGTTGGGAATTGAGGAGGCAACGGCGAGAAGAATACAGAAGAGGAGGAGGAGGAGAGGAAGGTGGAGGGATGGGAAGCAGTCCAAGGCCTGCATCGCGCATGAACCCTCGGAGGGGCCTTAGAGAGAATGGAGGATAACGAAAGAAGAGTAGGGGAGGTTATAGTGGGGAATGGGGAAACAGAAGCCATAGGCGGGCGGCTGTGAGAGCTTTACGGAGGAGAAGGTGCCTAGGCCAATGTTTTGTTCCGGTGATGCAACAAATTCGGGGTGAAGCTGGATCCGTAGTTATTTATTCATTTTGTTTTTATTCTCATACGGGAATGAATTATTTATTTATTTACATTCTTCACTATTTAAAATAGGCACATAACTATATATAGTAGGTTAAGATTTGATCGAACCACTATAAAATCTGGTGTGTTCGTCTGATTTTACTTTTTTGCACATCATCTTCATTATAACTGATTAATAATTTTTTGAGATATATGTTCTATTTTGATATTTATAATTTTATCATCACTATTTTTCAAGTCATATTTAATTTGTTAGCTCCCACATACAAAAATTAAAATTGTTTATTTCTAAGTGTTTTGAAAAATCCAAAAAAAAAAAAAAATACTCTCGCTTAGGATTTTTTTAAAAGCACCAATTCACCCTCCTCTTGGTGTATCTCATACTTTCAAAATGGAACAATTATAAAGTACTAGGTGATAACTATTCTATCACATTCCTTACTTTTCAATTTTAATAAAGATAAAGGAATGTTATTGTCAGCTACATTTTCCCATGGAAAATCACTTAATACTACATAAGTGGCACCCAAATCTACCACATTAATACATTCTTTAGAAACATAATGAAAACAACTTTCTTTAACTCCTTAAGAAAAGCTAAATCCATATCCTAATTTACTTTGCATTGCCAATTGATCATCTCCACAAATTTTTAAAGCATCTTCTTATTATTAACACTATAACCTTCAATTATATTGCCTTTCTTATTATATATTCATTCTTAGATCATATCCCTGAGAGAAATTCCTACCAACAACACCACTTAGGTCAAGTCATAATGAATAATTTATTTACCATAAGCTAGTGAAAATCTACATTTATGATTCCTTATTAATCTAGCTAAGGTTGATTTGATTATAACAGTGATGCATCCACATTTAATTTTATCCATTCAGGAGGTGGAGGATGCCAATTTTTATGATTCAACACTTTGAGGTGGTTAACATCCTAAATCTCTAGAATATGATATAATTAAGGTTGAATACATTAGATAGGTTGAACATGTAAAATACTTACTAAAGAGGAAAACATGTGCTTACCATATTTACAAGCATTTCTAGCTCTCCGAGATTGATACTCAACAGAGCACTACATCCTGACCATACCAGGATAAGTTTATGACTTCATTTCCATCTCCTTCATGATGTCTAAAAACTTTTAAAAAATTGATATATAAAATTGATATATAAAATCCTTAGTAAATAAATCTTGCAATAATATCTTTAAGTTTCCACACAATAAAATAGGTTTAATGTCTTCAATTAGATTGCATCCTCTTCGACATAAATTAAGTTCTTACAACCTTCTATACACCAGCCAAGCATTTATGGGAAAAGCATTCCTACTTATTTTTCACCAAAACAACAACTCCCTGGGCATTAATTTCCACCTCCTCATCCACTTCAAATTGACACTTGAAGATACATTACAAAATAAATAAAATTCAAAAGCCAAATCTGTAACTGATCTACCAAAATTCCCCTAAATTAGTTTTGTTTGATCTTTTAAGATGTTTGAGTAAATAGGGATTCTTTTGCTCTCCAAAATGGTTTTAAGTTCTGTAACATTCCACCCCTCATCTTTTTCTAGTAATTGAGCAACTGTCAAACCTTGTAAATTCATAAAATTTCAGTGAGTAAGCCACCTTTCCAGCTTTCTATTCAAGATCCAAACATCTTATAGAACACTGACATTTAACCAATTAACCAATTTTCATCTTATTAATAGCTTCAGTTACTTATCTCCCTCTACTAAAATGTGTGCACTGCTAAAGTTCCTCTCTTAACTTCTCCTCTATATACATCCTTTTGATACTTGGTAATGATGTTCCTACCCAGCAATGAATATGGATTTTAAAGAAACTCTTCCATGCTAATCGAGCCTTTAAAGGATCTTTGTCGCCGTGTAGGAGCTAATCATGTGGTTTGCTGCCACCTCTTAGGAGCTCTCCACGTGTCGAATTATCTCAGATAATAGTCATTTATTCCAAAGCACTAAAATAAACAATTTTGTTAGACGCCACAATATTGATTGGAGATACTCTATCATCTATTACCCTCGGGAAAATAAATTGGAGGAGGCATTTAATTTTAAAGAAAACTTTAGACGATAATAAACATCAATGGCATGAGAAGTTGGTTGAAGCTTTATGGGCATATCGAACCACATATAGAACTCCAACTCAATCTACACCATATGCTTTAGTCTTTGGTGCTGATGATGATATTCCTTTGGAAGTACAGCTATTATCACTAAGAGTTGTAATAAACTATAAGATTACCTAAGATTAGAATGCTAAACTCTAGTTAGAAGAGCTCAAAGGTTTACAAAAGAAGTGTCTGTAAGCTTAAGAGAACCTTGAGTTGTATAAAGCTAAAATGATCCAGGCTCTAACAAAATAGTTCATCCAAGAACTTTCTAAGTAGGTGACTTGTTGCTTAGCTGATTGAAAGATATGAGTTAATTCGAGTCGATGTGGGAAGGTCTATTCATGGTGGAGAAAGTCTACCAAGAAGGATCTTATTAGCAGATAAATTATAAAAAAGATTGATGTATGTTGCCTATCAATGGATGATACCTTAAAAAGTATTATAATAGTTTATGTACTAAAAACTTTTTGCAATAAAATAAATCCTAAAATTTAAATTTCCAGTGTTGCAGAGGCAATATAAAATAAATTGGGTCCAAATGGAAAAACCAAGAAACTTACCTGTAATGGAGTTCAGAGGACTTGGTTCTAAATTTGCTCGTCTGGGAATTGATCTCCCATTTGAGTATTCAGCTTTCTCTAAAATCAATATTCCAGACAAAGTTTAAATTCACTATTTTGATAATCAATCAATAAGTCAGGTTCTAAATTCGCTCATCTAGGAATCAATCTCCTATTCAAGTATTTAGCTTTGTCTAAAAATCAATCTTCCATTCAAAGTTTAAATTCACATTTCTGATAATTGATCTATTGGTCAAGTTCTAAATTAGCTCATTTAAGAATCAATCTCCCATATGAGTATTAAATTTTGTCTAGAAATTGATCTTTCAATTGAAGATTAAATTCACCTTTCTAATAATTAGTCCATCAATCGGGTTTTAAATCCACTCATTTGGGAATCAATCTCCAGTTCGAGTATTTAGCTTTTTCTATAAAATGATATTACAGTTAAAGTTTAAATTCACCTTTTGGATAATCGATCTATAATTCAGGTTCTAAATTCACTCATTTAGCAAATGATCTCCCACTTGACTGTTCAACTTTATCTTGAAATTGATCTTCCAGTCAAAGTTTAAATTTACCTTTCTTATAATTGATCTATCAATTAGGTTCTAAATCCAGTCATTCAAGAATCGATCTCCCATTGAAGTATACAACTTTGTCTACAAAATAATCTTACAGACAAAGTTTGAATTCACATATCAAAAAATCGATCTATCAATCAAGTTCTAAATTCACCCATTTGGGAATCGATCTCCCTCTCAAGTAGTCAGCTTTAACTTAAAATTGATCATCCACTCAAAGTTTAAATTCACCTTTTGATAATCAAGCTATCGGTCAGGTTCTAAATTTTCTCATTTTGGAATCAATCTCCCACTTGAGCATTCAGCTTTCTTTGGAAATTAATCTTCCTGTCAAATTTTAAATTCACTTTTTTGATCATTTATATACCAGTCATGTTTTAAATTCACTCATTGGGAATTGAACTTCCACTCGAGTATTCAACATTATCTAGAAATTGATCTACTAGTAAAAGTTTAAATTTAAATCTTTGATAATCAATCTATCTATTAGGTTCTAAATTGACTCATTCGGGAATTGATCTCCCATCTAAGTATTCACCTTTATCTTGAAATTGATCTTCTAGTCAAAGTTTCAATTCACCATCCTAACAATCGATCTATCGGTCGGGTTCTGAATTTTGCTCATTTAGGAATCAATCTCACACTCAAGTATTCAGTTTTTTGTAGAAATTGATCTTTTAGTAAAGTTTAAATTTTCCTTTCTAATAATTGATCTATTGATCAGATTCTAAATTTGCTCATTTAGTAATCAATCTCCCACTCGAGTATTCAACTTTATCCAAAAATAGATCTTCATATCAATGTTTAATTTTACCTTCGCTATAATAGATCTATTAGTTAAGTTCTAAATCTACTCATTTAGGAATCGATCTCCCATCTTAATATTCATCTTTGTTTAGAATTTATCTTCCAGTCAAAGTTTATATTTACCTTCCCAATCATCGATTTATTAGTCAAGTTCTAAATTTCCTCGTTAGGGAATCGATCTTCCACTCAAGTATTAACTATTGTCTAGAAATTGATCTTCCAGGCAAAGTTTAAATTCACCTTTTCGGTAATTGATCTATTGGGCAGGTTCTAAATCCACTCATTTAGAAATTTATCCCTTGTATGAGAATTCATCTTTGTCTAGAAATTGATCTTCCAGTCAAAGTTTAAATCCACCTTTTCCAATAATTAATCTATTGGTTAGGTTTTAAATTTGCACACAACTCTCCTTGGCCTATTGGTTGAGAGCTTAGGCGCCCAACTAAGAGGTCCAGGGTTCGAGTCTATGTGTATGCGTTGTGTGTGTGAGTTTGCCTTAAACGACCTAAATGTCCCAAAAAAAAAAAAAGGTTTTAAATTTGCTAGTCATGGAATCAAACTCCTATAAGAGTATTCAGCATTATCTGAAAATTAATCTTCCAGTCAAAGTTGAATTATACCTTTTTTATTATTGATTATCAGTCATGTTCTATATTCACTCATTTGGGAATCAATCTCCTAGATGTCTAAGAATCACCTTTACTTAGTAATTAATCTCCCATTTAATGTTTAAATATCCCTCTTTGAGAATCTATCTCTCAGTTAGGTCCAACATTTGTTTGATTGAAAATAGATCTTTCAATCAAACTTTTAGCTTTTAAATTTTATTGATTACCTCATTCAATGAAAACACGGGTAATTTGTTCTTCAAATCCATCACACTTATTTGGGATCTATTTGTTGACTCATTTTTGTATGAGGTCATCAGAAAGACTTATGATTATACATCTAATGCTTGGCAATTAGCCACTTATAGTTCATCTAGCTAATCAATTAATAAATCAGCCTACATTCTACAATCACCCAATTATCAATCAACCATCTTATTTCTAGATGATCCACAATCACCTTGGATATTCAGTTATAAATTAATCAATAACATTATTTAAACTGCAGTCAATCATACACTTCCGACAATTATCCATTCTCAAGTCAATCAATCACCTCTACAATGATTATCAATCAATCTTCACTATATATATTCAATTACCACCTCAATCAAACATCAACCATATATTCAGCATGTACTTCCAACCTTATAATCAGCACTCTAATTATTATATTCAATCAATCAATCAACCTACATTCATCAACCAAACTTCAATTAGCTTATATCTTCTTGCAATCATTCAGCCTTCGAATCCCCAATCACTAATCATCAAACTAAAATCACCTAGATAACTGCAGCCTTGTACTACAACAAGGTAGTTTAGTGCATTACCCAGCTCAGTGCATTAGCACACATGACCTTAATCATGACTCAAACCTCTTCACTAGGAACCCCATATATCAAATTAAATATGACTGGACCTCTGAGCTAGTTATTTATCAAGATGATCAATTGAGCTAGCTCATGCTAGCTCAGTCAATCATCAATATCAATCACACCTCCAACACAATAATAAATGATCTTTGACGTTCACTAAACTTCCCTGAATATCTCTCCTAGTGATTTGAGCCTGATTGATTACCCTTTACCAGTCACAAGTTGGCTTGGTCAACTTGACCAATATCGATCATACTTCACCCATATGGGCCCATTCATTGCATTCATTCAAATAAACGCATCCATTCTTTTAACATCACTCAATTACATGCTCTGAACATCTCCAAGCCTATCATGAGTAAAACTATAATAGCTTTGACTTAGTCAACTCAAAGCATTTGTTAAAACTCCACCTTATATGCATTCCTTTGATTATAATATAGACTCATGGCTTCATACCCATTGAAACTCATCCAAATAACATCCTTTCATCGCCTACAAGCCACGCCAGTAATTGTTAACTCATTAATTTTTCAAATAATCAAAGAATGGTCAAAAGACCCTCAAAAGATCAAACTAGCCTAAACAAACATTTTTCCTCCAAATTAAATTAGGTCAAAAGACCCTCAAAAAATCAAACTAGTTGCTCAAACCTATTCTAGAATGTTCTAAAACCTCACTTAAATTAGGTCATAAGCATTGGTTTAACCCTAAGCTAGTTAGATGGTCCCCGCTCCTATGTGAAAACAAACAAACTATGCCATCTCATTATCCTTGCTCAATCCTTTCCCTGCCCTCAAAACCACCTGAAGACATATGGAAACCATCCTAGCAAACTTATAAAACAATCTTAGATATCCATATAACTTTAGACATTTGAATTGGTTAAACGATCTGAAACTTTCATTCAAGCAATTGCACACACTCTCTCCCCTTTAGCACCATCTATTATTCCGTTTGATTTCTATACAAATCCTTACACACCTTCCAAATATTTTTCCAATGGTTGCATGTTATCGACAACGAGCTACAGGCCAAATAAAACCCAAGGTTCATCTAAGCCTGATATCTTATGATCCTAACTTTCTTAAGTCACGACATCTTCTAGGGAATTGATCTAAATGTCTAAACAACAAAACAGAGCCATAATACACCCTCTAAGACCCATTGTATTAAGGTAACCATTAAACCCTTATTTAGAACATTTAGGGTTAAATAACTCTTTATTAAGCACATCTTAAATAGTCCCCATTATTCATTTAACCCTGATAAAGCTCTATTTAAAATTTCAGGCATTTTGGTTTAGGCATTTTTCAAATGAGGCATTCTTCATCACAAGGCTTGGGTTAATAAATGCATGAATTATAAAACATTTGAGCCATTAATCTCATGATCAATGGCTAAGATTACTTCATTCTAGCATTTATCTGAATCATGTTCGTCAGTTATCTCTCTGCTTCATATCCAACTGAATCATAGTTGTTGATTCCAAACAGTGGAGGATCCAATTACAGCGGAGGTACATTGATGTAGCTAAGTGAAAATCATCTAAAGACACTACCACCGTGCATTAAATGTCAATAATTGTCGGTGGCACTATCATTTGCATTTAATGCCCACCAATGTGCATTTTGATCTAGCCAATCCCTAATTGACATGTTGCCCGTCATCGCCGCTGCCGTTGTCATCAATTAAATAAATAACATTTTTTTTTAATATTTTAAAACCTAGAAAACTTCAAAAATCATATTACATCCATTTTTATGGATTTTCTTTACTTTTGTGTTTATGGATTAATAATAAAATTATCTTTCATTTAAAATAATTTTTGGATATAATTAATGTATATTTATTAAATAATTTAAATTATATTATTTATGTTTAATTAATAATTTATTAAATAAAAATCTAAATAATATGAAATTTCATAGAAATAATTTTAAACTTTTTTAAGATCTTCAGTGATTTTTTTTAGGTTTCTTTTAGCTTTATTTTAATAATATTTGAATTTACAAAATTTTAGGTCATAATTTAACCCTTAATTTTGAAAAATCATTAAAATTATATTTTAAATCCATTTTAAATATTTGACCTCTCTATGGAATGTTTAAACAAAGCTTTATCATGATTAAATGGATTCAATGAAAATATTAGATATTTAATAAGCAATCACATCATGATTGTTTATTGATTGAATTTCCAAATAATTAGGCTACCTCCAAGCTTTAATATTTTGAAACTCATCAATTCTTTTTTCTCCTAGATCTGGGCCATTCATAATTGTTATGCTTTTATTGTTTATGTGTATACAAAAGGTTAGTAAACTCAAGTGCAATCTTATCAAACTCTAGTGTCATCTAAGGATAATAATCAAGGACATATCTAGATAATTTAGGCCAAATCTAGCATTAATATAAACATCCAATTTGGATGAAACATTAAATATAGTAAACTTAGTGCCATACATCTTATCACTTAAATAAACCATAATTTTCCATTAATTCGCCTCAAAACTATAATTATTTTAATTAAACCTTCATTTAGGGTCAAACTTCAATAATTTTCAATAATTCCTTTAAAATTACAAAAATACCAAACCTTTTTAATTTAATTTAAAATCAATCACACAATCACTAAAAATTAAAATCTAAACTTAAATTGATTATATTTTCATTAACACATTAATTAACCTTAATTAAATCTTAATTAAAAAATTTATTAAAATAAAAATAAAATTCAAAGATATAAAGTTAATTAAAAAAACTCAGATATTTAGTAATACAATTTAAGTACAATTTTTCAATTAAAATTTAACTTTAATCCATTAAATAATTAATTTCATTTATGATTAATTAAATATAATAAATAAATCTTAAAAATAAATAAAATTTTAAATAAATTTTAGAGATTTATAAATTCAATTTATATAATTTTTTTTTAATATTTTTGTAATTATAATTCATTAATAATTAATTAAAAATTCAAAAAATAATTAAAAATTCTAAATAATTTAATAAAAAAATTCAATAATAATAATACACATTAAAAAATGTATTGATAATTTATTTATCTAAATTTTATTTTTAATCAAATAAATTTAATAATTAACATTAACTAAATAATTAGGCTTTTGTGCTTAACACATAATTCCATTTAGAGAGTGTTTTTGTATTAAATTTCAAAGTCTAACACACATAAGCCATCCGTCCCTTTATGTGTTGTTTGATTCCTTTCTAGAGGACACACACATATTTGATTAAGGAATTTTAATAAATATTAATAAAAAAATAAGGGTTATATGCACCATGCTTGCCTCCACTCATGGAAGGCATGGTTGCATACATTTTCATAACCCTTAACCAAACAAAAATAATATACATACCCTATACATCATGTTTGACTCCACTTAGAGAGTCATATGTATTGGATTGATGGGTCCCGTTTCTATCTCCTAATACATTAATAAATAAAGTTCTTAAGGCTTTATGTGATCGTCTATCATATATTGGGGATGATTGCATTTAATTTTTGAAAGCCTTTTAGGACGTATGAATTAATAACCCTTGCACTTTAAGATTAATAATCTTTAAGTTCTTTGTAACTAAATAATCAACTATAATCCTTAAAATATAATAATAAAATCAAACATATTCAATGTAAACTTCAATTAAAATTCCCTTATAGCCTTTAATAAACAAATACTAATAATACATGTAATTTAAATATTAAACCTATATAGGACATACCAAAGCCACAAATCCTCTTTCAAACACTTAGATGGTTTACTAGACAATCAACTCTAGCCTAAGTTAGGCCGGTGGTGTGAATTGCTTGCCAGTTGCTTTGCTTCGAGAGTAACCTTTATTTATTTATTTACTTTCTACAATCTAGAAATGTCATACATATTATAATTATGTTGGTGCACTTAGGCTATCTAATGACTACATTAGAAGCATTAGGATATTATATAACTACCGCACATTTATATTTATATGCTAATGCTTTTCTTTCAGCTCTTTATATTTCATGTATGAGTTATTAAACTATACGATGGGAATGTGATGTATAAGTACAAGAGTTTGTAAAAAGTAGATTTATATATAGATCGAGTTATATAATGTCCATAGCTATAAAGAATTATATATACCTGCTTACATATATACAGGTGGGGGTGGGGCTCCAAAAGATGATATCCCTACCTTTGGGGAATAATCGCTTTTGAAATTCCACAAAAGACTTGGAGCTCAAATACTACTAAATAGGTATATATTATTCTATATATATATGGTAGGCTTATATAAAGGTTTATTATGGTGGATCTAGGCCACCTTTATTTTCTATAGAATTTGAGTTTTAAAATAAATCAATGAATAAAAATTCTTTTATGTTACACACATCTCTCTTTTATTTACATTTCATATATGCATTGCATCATATGGGTGGTAGTTTGCATTAGCGAGTAGAATTTTCCTAATTTGTTGTTGGTGAATGTGTTTCAATCTTTATAGGAACACATATTCTAGTTCTAGGATGACACAATACTAAGTATTGTATACATGAACATCTTTACCTTTATATGCATACATACATGCATTTTAATTTGTGCAACATACACTAGCCCAGCACATAAGCTTGTAGCAAAGTAGTTAGGTCCTCTTGCGCCCAGAGGATGATGCAATATTCTATTAGAATAGGGTTGTTATGTTGCCAAAATTTCTTTGAAATTATGGTCGTTAGAAAATTTAGTTAGGTTAATTAAATAACATAAAAGTTAGATTTCTTAATGAGTCTTCTCGATAGTGTCACTTGAACTTAAAATGAAGATTATTCTTGAGTCATTAATTTACAATCTCATTTACTCCTTTGAACTCTTAGGATAAAGCTATCTTTATCATATATTTCATCTAGGATGATTGCTAGTGAAATAGGTTGTTAGCTTGTGACTCATTCTAAGAAGGTATAAGCCTAGTTGTATTTGCACACCTCCTATTCCTAATAAATAATAAGTATATACATATATTAAACATAAAAGTACTTTCCATAAAATTTAACAATATCTTAGAAGAGATTATTTGTATGTTTAAACATCTAATATTACTTGCTTATATTCATAGCTTTATTATAAGTTTAGGTCTGATCTCCACTTTAATAAAAAAATTTCTCTTCAGAGATGTAATTAAATGTAAACACTTGTCTCAATAGGAACATAAGATCCCAAAATAAAATAAACCCTCTCTTAGTTTGCTAAGAAAGGGAAAAAATCTCTAGACATCGATCAAGCTTATTTTGAGTCAATTTCGTATTTAAAATGATAGGTAAATGTGAATTTTATTCTTTGGGATCATTATTACATCCCTAACACCAAGTTTGGATACGAAAATAATTATTTTATTTCCTGTAAGGAAATTAAGCGAGCACCTTGTGGTTGGTTCCAATGGAGCACCTCTCTAAGAACTTGAACATTGGGAAATTCCAAAAAATTCTCCCCTTCATACAAATCCTAATTACATACAAAATTCTCCATAACCTAATCGACACAATCAAGGTTTTTAGAAGTGCAAACCTCAATCCTTCCCTTAGCAAGAGGATCAGAATCCACGAATATGCTTCCCAGCCCAACTCAGTGAGAAGATATAGAAGCTCCTTATCATGCGAGAATACCACATTATTATTTTAGTGAATCAATTTTACATCTATGCCCGAGAGAAAATCTTCAGAAAGATCTTCAAGAATGAACATCTTCACAACTCCTAACCCAAAACACACCACCTCCAAAGCACCTCTCCCAATGACTTGATGAACCCCTCCTCTGCTTTCTCCAACACATATCTTACCACCAACCCCTACCTTCATGACCCCAGAGGAACCCATCATCACCACCCCTATGATAGCTAAGATAGACCATTGATCTCCACCTTCCATAGCATCCCCCCTTTTCATAATCGCAAACTTCAAAATTCAAATAAATAGCAACTTTTCTCTCTCCTCCCTTCTCTAGCTCCTAGCCTCAATTACTCTCATGATGTTAATTGGAATAAATTAAAGTATAGCCATTTTAATTTAAATAATTATGAATAAAACATTCCAATAGATCATGTTCATTAATATCCAAATTGAACTCATATACTACATATGTTTCTACGATATTGTTCACTAATTTATATTGAATGATTTATCATTTAGGAAATGTTCATACAACAATAACAACAACAACAAGCCTTATCCCAATATGTGGGGTTAGCTGCATTAATTCATTTTCTCCATTGTGTAATGTTAAGAATCAAATTCTCATCTAAATCTAATAAAGAAAGGTCATTTCTAATACTTTTTAATAAAGACTTTTTAGGTTTACCTCTACTTTTCTTAACATAAGTAAAATCTAATACATCTACTTTCATAATCGGGTCATCAGAAGGTTGTCATTTTATGTGACCAATCCATCTAAGGCGACTCTCTCATTTAGGAAATGTTCATACTTTTGTTAATTTTAAAATTCATTTATAAACCTCGATATGTATTATCTTACTTACACATACCCTCTTTAGATTAAGTATTAGAATTCTTTAGGTATTTAGCTTTATCATACACCATTTTTTTATGTTTAAAGTACTTACTTTGTTCTTGCCTTTTATTTTTCTTTTGATCTTCTTATCTTCCACTTTTTTTTTCTTATTTTGAGTTTTATGAATACTTAAGTAATGAATCTGAATATTTGATTGTTTTGTTCCTTTAGGTGATCCTAAATTTAAATAATATAACGGTTGGTATGAGTTTACTAATATCATACTTTAGTTGATTGAATTTTTAAAATTAATCTAAGTACTACCTTTTTCAAAAATTTGTTATTCAATCATATAACCAGTAGTTAGGTGCTTTAGTGTTATAACATTTAAGTTCAATATGAAATAATAACTTAGATTATTTTCTTAGTTGCTTGTTATGATTGTAAATTTAAGAATTAATATTCTTTATTCATTCAATTAAACAACTATAGTTTTGTATTATTTTTAATTTTAAGTTATTTTAATTACAATTTTATTTTAGTCAAATGAATATCAAGGTGTAATTAAAGTTATAAGAGGAACATACAACAATTAAGAAAATAAGAATTTTTAAGCTAATTAGAACTTTTAATAAATAACATCAACACAAATTAGTAAATAACACATTTAATTAAATAATTTAAACTAGGAACATACTAGAAAGGCTAATAAAATGCACAATAATACATAACAAATTTGGGTTTACCTCTCATCAACTATAAGTTTTAGTCTTCAACTAAAGTAGCCTAGAATTATCATTTTGATTTTCACATCACAATTATTCCTCATCTCATCCAACCTTTGAATTTTCTCTTTTTTTCTTAGGATTAATTTTAGTTGTACTAGGTAATATGCCATGGGGCCTACTGTTAAACAAAATTGCTAACTACCCTTATTTCTCTAAATTTTGAATGATATCAGCTTGAATATGTAATTGGTTTCCCATCTAATTCACTAAATCCATCAAAGGTGTCACCATATATTTGAATTAATTATTTTGATTAAAACCTAGGAGATAAAACGGCCTTGGGTTCACTACTATAAGGTTAGACTAGCTTGTATTCCACTAATTTCTACCATTATTATTAATCCAACTGAATAGGATGGCTCCTCCAACCTTAAATGTATGTATTCAAAAAAGATTGTTTAATCTTCCAATAACATTCACATCTCAACCCATTGAGCACTATACTCACTAGCAAAATTCAAGTCATTCACATCCAAATGCATAGGTGATCCTAAAATTTAGTAACTTCAAGATTGTTTAACTTCTTAGTCATGAAAATTACTAGAGCAATCAACATAGATAAATCATCCAACTCATAGACACTGGCTACTCTCCTAGGATTCACCCTATTAGAAGTCTACAAGAAGTTATTTGCTTTTATTATATCAATTAAAATATAAGCCTCATCAAAAGGTTTTAACATCAACAATCCTCCGACTGATGTATTAATTATAAACCTAAGGGAATCTTCAAGCACATTATAAAATGTTTAAATCACCAGTAAATATGGCAAATCATGATGAGTGTACTTTCTAAGTATTTATTTAAATCTTTCCCAACACTCATAAATTGACTCTCCATCATATTGGGAAAATAAAGCAATATCATTCATAAGCTTAGCAATTTTGGAAGGTGAAAAGTAATTTTCTAAGAAATTATGTGCCTTGTTAGTTCTAGAGTTAAACAACTAGGGTCCCTTTTTAGATCTATTAGGCATACAACAACAATAAATAAAGAATTTAATGATTTACAACTACTTTGAAATGATTATTACAAAAACAATTAAAAGTTCATAGCTTCACAAATAACAACAACAAAATAAATACAAATATGACTTACCAAGTAAAAATTAAATAAATAAAATAGGACTATATGTGTAACTTTTTAGATCAGATAAAATAAATACAAAAGCACAAGTTATATTCCCCAACAATGGTGCTAAAAACTTGATTGGGACTTTATGATTCAGATTATACAATATGATTATAGCTATATAAATAATTAGTTTTAACAACTAATTTTATATTTATTGATTATGAACTTATCATATTATACGGTGTAGATCTTATTTTATGATTTATTTCCATCAAAAAACCCTAGCTACTAGCTAATTTAAGTAAGTATTTTAAAAATTAATTTCTGAACTAATCATATTGCTTGATCAAAATCATACTATACAATATTTAAAATCTTAATTAAATTAAAACCCATGATTAGTTAATCAAATCAAGGTCTAATAAATATGGGCGATCATATTATAAGATATGGATCATATTGTATTACTAACAGAAATAAAATTTAATTGTCACGGATATCATACTGGATAAAACCTTGATTTTATGAACTAATCATATAGTACGATGTTAATCATACTAGATGAACCCTTGATATTTAAACTAAACATATAGTATAATATAAATCATAATGGATGATTAATTGATATGATTTCCAATCATCCTGGTGATCATCTTGTATGAATAGAAGGAAATTAAACTAATAATATTGTTACAAACATTCAATTGACCTGTATGATAAGTACACAGAAATTAAATAGTTTGCTTGAATAATTGTTACATCATACTAGATAAAACCCTATTTTTAACTAATCATACAATATTAACCCAAATTGTATTGTACGAACTGTAATGGCTGAGTTAGGTTTTTAGAGATTTTTTAAGACCTCTATTTAATATTTCTTATAAGACTTTATAAGAGTATTTTCGGTATTCATTCAGCTATTTTCTTTTGAAGAAAGCCTAGAAATGTGGAAAGAAAGGGTAGAGTTTGTGAGAGATGGAGAAGATCCTTTTTTTATTTAAAGGAAGTGTAAGAGGGACTTCCACATGGTTTCTCCCATGAACTTGCACCTAAGTTCCTCCATGTGTTAAGGTTTATCTTGAGGAAAGCTTTAGGAAGAAGACCTCTTTGGCATCAAAGGACCAAGTTGCTTCGCTGCACCGAGAAAGGTGAAAGTGATTCGAGATTCTATGCATTCATAAGAAGGGTGAAAAAGGATTCCATGTTCTTTACCCTCACCAGGATGTTAAAAAAAGATTTCAGGTTAATTCTCTACCTTCATTGGCAAGGTTAAAAATATTTCTAGTTTCTCTTCCTTCACCAAGAGGGTGAAAAAGGATTTCAGGTTCTCTTCCTCACCAAGAGGGTGAACAGATTATGGTCCTCAACCACAGATGGTTGGCAGAAGAGATTTAATAAGGGCTTCTTCGCCTAGGTGTTGGGGCTAAAGGAGAGTCACCAAAAGTTTAGTGCAATACTTGGAGAGGAGAACTCTGAAGAGTGGAGTAGGTTATTATTTGATCAAACCACTATAACATTATGGTGTGTTTATTCTATTTTTTTTTTTTTTTGTATTTTACTTATATGTGATTTATTTTCCTAAAAATTACATCAACATCAAGCCTTTATCCCACTACATAGGGTCGACTACATAAATTCTTTTTCTCCATTGTGTCTTATTAAAAGTCAAATTCTTGTTTAAATCTAATAAAGAAAGGTCATTCCTAATATTTTCTAACCAAGTCTTTATAGGTCCACCTCTACTTTTCTTAATATAAGTCAAATCAAATACCTCTACTCTCTTAAGCGCGAAAGGCTGCCATTTTATGTGACCAAACCATCTAAGGTGACTCTCTCTAAACTTATCTTCTACTGGAGCTACTCCAACTTTTTCATGTATATGCTCATTTCATATCCTATCTCTAAGGGTAAAGCCACTCATCCACCTGAGCATCCTCATCTCTGCCACACTCAACTTAGTGTTATGCTTCTCTTTTAATGGCCAACATTTGGCACTATAAAGCATTATTGGCCTCACCACCATCTTATAGAATTTTCCCTTGAGTTTGAGGGGTAATTTTCTATCACACAACAAGCCCGATGCATTTCTCCACTTCAACCATCCAACTTGAATTCTGCTGATAAATCCTACTATTTCATCATATCTGAATAATAGATCAAGATATTCTAAAGTATACTCTTATTAATGAACTTGGTCGTCCAAAGTCATAATCCCGTACTAGGTCTATTACTACTACAAATACACTCCATAATAATTCGCATTTTAGATCTACTCAAACAAAAACCTTTAGACTCTAAGGGTTGACCTCCATAAATTCAAGTTACCTTCAACTCCCTCTCGTACTATTCACAAGAAAGAATATCATCAGTAAAAAACAGCACGGCTAAGGTAACATCCTCTGGCAAAATGTCTATGAGAACATCCATGAGTAAAGCAAACACTTATGGGGCTTAAAAGGCTAATCCGAAGTGAAATTGGGAAGGGGCATTTTTTTTTTGAAGGTTTGAAGTTTCTATTAAATTTAAATTTAATAAATGCATGATACATTAATTATAAACCCGAAAGGTGAAATATTGGGATTATGAAATCATCAAATACTAAGACTTATAAATTGCAAATACATTTATTTCTCTCATACAAGAATAAAATGAAAGCATATAGTCCTTAAAATTTTAGTTAATGTTTTAATTTAATTATTTATTGATAGTGTGTTTCAATAGAATATTTATAATTGAGAACTGCCAAATTGCTAGCATTAGACTTGTTGGTGCCGTTGAAAAGATCTAGCATTTGCTTTAAAGATCACAAGTCTCCTAGCAACTCCTCTATTAAGATGGTTAGGGGGATGGGAACACAATAGAATGAGCATCTAAGGGTAAGGTCATGGACCCTACAACGATGGCACCACCCATTCACCCCTTTATAGCCTCCTCCAGCTTGTGCTTAAGAAACTTCTACCTCTAACTCATCATTTTTTAACCTTCTCGTTGATGCCCCCGCTGCACAATTATTATTCCCTTCTCTCTAGTCTTGGCTAGCTAATCAATTTAACAAGTTCACACCCTGGGATTCATTGTGGGCTAGTACCCTTATAATTAACATTTAAAGCTCATCGGGGTACAACTCAAGAAATATCAAAGGGATAATTAGAAGTCGATCTTGAAGGATAATCCCTTTATGGTATGAAGGTCCCCATCTATTATAGAGCCCTCATTTCCTTATCACTCAACTTGCATCACAACGACTCACTTGAAAAAACACAAACCTTAGGCTCTCATATTATATACCTTCTTTTACTATAATATTACTTTAAATAACCAAACTTATTCTTTCTCTTGGCGTTACCTGCCCAGGAAGCGACATCATTATAGTCATATCATTGCCAATGGGAGCAGCCACCTCTACACCTCTTGGTGTATCCTTCCTAGGAGGACCACCTCCTCATCACTTATGATAGAGGATCATAATCCTCCCCTATTATTGTGGCAGAACGCCATAAGAGAACTTGCCTTATTGATTGAAAACATAGTGTTGTTACTGGCTATAATAGGTACTACACACAACTTGTGCACCACTCAATTCAAATTTTTTTAATTGGTCAACATACTATCTACAATCAAATTGGAATGAATTATATAATTATTTACTTGATAAATAAAATCAATTAATAATATATTAAATTTTTTGTAGTATTACATACACATTACATTTTTTTATTTACATATTTGACTTCTAATTTTTTTTAATTTTTTATATATTTTTATATCAAAATAATATTAAAATATATACATAAAAATTGTGGCGGAGCTATAATTTTAATCTGTGGGGCACAAACTTATTATTTTTAAAGACCATCAAGCTTTTCATTTGAGCTTGAAATTGGTATTGGAGTTTTAATTTTTTTTATAATAGTTGTTATAAGAAGATAAACTTTACAATAATAAAAAAAAATTGAATCTATATGTATAAAGTATAATTAAAAGTATGAAAATTATAATAAGCATACTTTAAGCAGCTTTCTTCATTTAATTTAAATATTATAATGCTTCTTTAGTGTAATTAAATGATTTTAAATTACATAAATTTTATATAAAAGAATAGTATTTCAAAATAATAAAAAAAATGATGGAATTTTTTATTTCCAAAAAATATACTAGTATAGAAAAAATAATTAAAAAGTAGAAAAAAAATATAAATAAGGTGGCGGAGATAAGGTGATATATATATATATATATATATATATAATATATATATATATATATATATATATATATGCATCCTAGAGTGTTGGCGGTCGTAGAGGAATATAAAGTTTAACGTCTCAGCTTTGTACGAAGAACCATCACGCACACAGATGAAGGAGATGGTGCAGTTTAAAGAAACACCAAATATTATTAGTGAAAATCCTGAAAAGGGGGAAAAATCATGGGGCCTGGCCCAGTATGAATAAATCCACTAGTATTGTAGTTGATTACAAAGGAGATCCTTCCTCAGGGGGGTTAAGGTCTTAGCTTGATGTACATCCTATAGAGTACTTTATATAATGGGAATATAAATAATCACTATTGATGTGTTTTTTTGGTCAGAATGACCGTAGTCGGAGGGCGATGTAAGTCGAAAGGATCATAATCATTGGGCGATGTAAGTTAAAAGGACCAAAGTAGGCAGGCAACGGAGGTCAGAAGGACTATAGCCGATGGGCGATGTAAGTCGGAAGGACTGTAGTCGGCGGGCGACAGAGGTCAGAAGGATAATAGTCGGTGGGCGGTGTAAGTTAGAAGGAGCGTAGTTGGCGAGCGATGGAGATCAGAAGGACTGCAGTCGATGGGTGACATTAGTTAGAAGTTTCGTAGTCAGAGGGTGACATATGGAAGGACTGTAGTCAGTGGGCGGCAGAGGTCATAAAGATCATTTTCTAGTGATGGAGGTAAGAAAGAAGGTAGCAGATCGTAGTCAGCGGGCAACGAATGTCATAAAGACCATTGTCTGATGATAGAGGTCAGAAGGATGATGTTAGGTAGAAGTTTAATGATGGACATAAATCCATCGTCGGATAGAATTCCAATGAATGTATGGCAAAGGGAAGGAGTCTGGCGATGGGTAGAAGTTAGGAAATGATAGAAGGTTTGACGTCCGATAGAAGTTCAGTCGGCGGCCGGGCAGAACTCCTGCATTAGATGACAACCGAGCAAAACTTTGGTGTCGGTAGGCTGCCGAGTGAAAGTTCGGCGGTGGTCGAGGAGGAGTATCTTCCTTTTTTTTCTTCTATTCTTGCTTCCTTGCTTAATTTAGGTGTCAGTTAGTGATCGAGCAGAAGTCCGGTGTCAGTCGGCTGCCGGGTAAAAGTCCAGTAGTAGTCGAGGAGGAGCCTCTTCCTTGCTTCCTTCTCTTCTCTTCTTGCTTGGACCTCCTTCTTTGCCCCCTCTAGCCCCCCTTTTTATGTGAAATGAGGGGTCTATTATAATTTTTTTAGACTGACATGACTAATAAATAAGGAGGAGATCAAGGACAAGTTGGGAGTGGTTTGAATGGACGGTTGATGTTGAATCCCTTGATCATGGATCGTTTATTTATCATTTGAATGTCTTAATGATATCAGAATTCAGTGATCTTGGGCTCGTTGTATTTGTCTCATCGAGCCACTCGATTCGACTATAAGCATGTCATGTTTGGAAACTATTTGGAAATCCAAATTAGAGTTTGAACCTTTCGAATGTGCTTCCATTTTTTTAGGAGGGAAAATTGAGAAAATACGTAAATGATATATGTTTTTTAAGGAGGGGGCATGTGCCCCCACATGTCCCTTTTAAATTCATCATTGCACATATATATATGTATATATATAAAGAAATTAATATTAATAATAGCTTTAATATAATTTTAAATTTTAAATATTATATAAATAAATAAATAATTAGATATTAAATATATATAAATAAATAATTAAATCCACATTCTATAAATTAACCATTTTTATTAAAGAGAAAAAATACTCATTAAATTTTTAATTGTAAAGTTAATCCCATTAGATTCAGGCTTCGTTTGGGACGGCTATTTCCCTGCTGCACTGTATGAAACGTAACTGAGTGGTGGTTTGGGAGTACACGTTCGTGCTCCGTTCTCAAACTTTTTGCGTCCCTGTTGACCTCATTTTTGTATGAGGTCACTCTTAACTCCTCCCTGAGTCCTAGATCCTAGGATCTTCCTAGCTCCTAGCCCTTAGGCTCAATTCTAATCTTAATTCAATTCAAACCTAAAATCCCTAGGCTAAAGACTTAGGTCGTAAAGCCCTTTCTAGGTGATTTTTCCACCACCTTGAAACCCAGTCAATTGACATCTGATTCAAGGACTGTCAATTTCATTTTGATCTGACATGTCTCTAATGTCAACCCTCCAAATTTGAGCTCATTTGGAGGACTCTAACCCTATAAACTTAATCCAAATTCAAATACTGTAAAACCTCCAAATATTTACTGTCTGTACCACTGGACATTCCACCTAGTGGAATTTAACCTTTGAGCCTTCCTCAAACCCTTTGATCACCTCTAATGCCTTGATATTGATTTGTCAAATAATAGTCTGCATTTTTTTTAGACACAATTTGACCAAGAATTGACTCAAGGCCAAAATGACCAAAATGCCCTTTAAGGGGATTTTTGGACCTTTGGCCTAAACTTGATTTGTTATGACCACCAACCTTGGAGATTTCTCTCAAATGCTTTCAAATGACTTTTGAAACCCTTTTTGACCCAATCCCAGCCTTGGGTCAATTTGGTTGACTAAGTCAACCTAGTTTGACCAAATGGCCCATACACCCCTCTCATCCAAACTCATGGATCAAAGCCACTCCAAATCTAGTTGAACCCAAGGGATGACTCCTTTGGGAATCCAAGAGACCCCTCTTGGAGACCCAAGACTTGGGTTCACTTGCGTTAGCCATTTGTCTTGACCCAAGTGACCAAAGAGAGGTCTCCCTTGAGCCATCTCTCAACCTTAATCAAATTAGACCCAAATCAACGTGTCATTGAGTTCCCCATGACCCAATACACCTCCCTTGACCAGCTTAGCCCTTGAGCTCACTTGGGTCAAGAGTTAGGCTAACCCAAAGTGTCCAAAACCACTTGGGATTGAGCCAATTCTTGACCTAAGTCAAATTGTACTTGACCAACACTTCTAGTAGGTGGCCCTAGGTCCAATACACCTCCTCCAGCCAGCTCAGGCCATGGGCAAACTTGGGTCAGGTTTTAGGCTAACTCAAAGTAGCCAAAACCATATAGACCCGAGCCATTTTTTAACCAGGATCAAATTGAACCCAAATACCACTTGCATTGGGTGCACCAGACCCAGACCCACCTCCCATATCAAGCCCATGGTCTGGCCTAACCTGGGTTGAGCCCAAACTGTCCCGAACCAAGCAGATTCGAATTAACCCAAGCCATTTTAAAATCCAGATAAAATTGAACCCAATTCCCACATGCATTGGGTGCACCAGACCCAGACCTTCCTCCCATATCAGGCCCAGGGTCTGACCTGACCTGGGTCGAGCTCAATTCATCCCGAACCGAGCATGTTTGGGTTCAATCGAGCCACCAGATCAAATTGAGCCTCCCCAGGCCCAATTGAGCTCACTCTCGACTTCAGCACGTCCCCATCAGTCTCCCCAGGTCAACCCGACCCAAACCCCGGCCGACGGCGGTCGGAGCTAATGGAGAATGAGCTCCGGTGGTCCTCCCAGCCTTTCCTGACCCAAAACCTTCCAAAGGCTGTGGCTCATCGGCTTGAGGCTCACGATCCCTCTGGGATGATGTCCCCTTCCACCTGGCATTCATCCAGAGCTCCTCCAGCTCAATCCAGGCTGTCCAAGGTCGCGGGAGGTGGCTGAATAGGGTCCAGCTCCCCAGACCTCATGATCGATCCCCAGACGATTTTGAATCATTCACAGAGCTCTTTTGACCTCCCAGCACCTTCCCCTAGCTTCCCAGACGATCTCTTTAATCCGTTCGAGCGAATATATGATACCCCTTAATTTTTCTTTAATTCTAAAAGTCAAATTTTGACCTCTTAGTTGACATATCCGGATAACCTCCAAAATCTATTAACTCCCCCAAATTCCATAATTTTCTTAATAGGCTAATAAAATTCTCAACCAACCCATTAAAATCAGTAACCAACTCCTTTTTATATTAATCCACTCTTTTAATTCCAACCAATTTAAATCAATTTAATTAACCCTGATTGCTACTGGGTAACCCAGGCCTATGAGGCTATTAGCTTAGCCCCAAGGAAGGTGAAATAAACTTCACGGCCTCGGTGTGAAACAAAGGTAGTAATCAATTAACTCTTAAAATATATTTAATCAAAATTCTTAATATATTAATATTTAAACATTAATCTAAATCCCCCTTTTAAGCCTTAACAAACCCAGAATTTAGACAACTTTAACCAATCATATGATTTTTAGAAGTTTTAACCCGATTTTGACCTAGAGTTGACCAAAATGTTGACTTTTTAACTTTGACTAGATTTTGGGGGTTTGAAATTTTTTAAAAATACTAGATTTTAATTAGAGTCATTAGCCACTGAGTTTAATTGATTTGGAATTTTCTATAATTATTTATAAATTTTGGAAGTTTGGGATATTTATTGGAATTAATAAATTGTTACAATTAAGGGCCCTTTTAATGATTTGAATCTAAATGGATATCAAATTTCTTGAAATCACTCCCAAAGGTCAGGGGTAATCTAATGGGAGATTTTAGGCATTTAAATAATTTTTGGGATTTTTAATGATTATTAATTAATTAATGTTGATTAAACATTGATTTTAACTTAAAATTAAATTAAGATATATTTAAAAGACAACTTGAAGAGATTTCAATTTTCACTAATTAAGGGATCAATTGAGGTCTGTTAAGAGTAATTAAAGGAGTTTTAGGAATTAAAATTAATTTATTAGAATTTTATTAAGGCTAAGGGCCACATCTAGAGGGGGGGCCATATTATGGCTCCTATTTGGTGAACCAAATGGGCTCCAAATTTAATGAAATTTGGAGCATGGGATCATCTGATCCCAAAGTCCAGACACATTAATTTTGGGCTCAAGTGGAGTACTCTAAGGTGGCCAACCAAGCCACCTAATGTGATCTCTAAGTCACCTTCAAAAGATCCTAGGGAGATATCTTAAGCTTGGGTTGAGGTAAAATCAATGGCCCTAAACTCCCTATACTACACATCATCAGCACATGCAAAATCACAACCTAAATCTGATTGAAAAGGATTGAATCCTGTTTTGAATTTAAGGGTCAACCCATGACCCTTAAATTCAAAATTAGGACTAAGTGCCCCTAACCATCTCAAACTGGGGGGATAAAATTTGGACATGTCAGAGACATGCCCAAATTCAATCTCCCAAAGTCTCAAGTGCTGGGAAATTAACTATAAGCCATAAATGCAATAATTCAAAAAACATTATTACTGAAATTAAGCTCAACACAGACGCAACCAGGAGCTTAGACCATTGCGCTTTTGTAGGTTTCCCTGAGTCCTTTCCAATGAGCCTAAGAAATCCTAATTTGGTCAAGTGTGCAGGGAGTTATGGATTTTTGAAAATCCACTAATTTTCTGTGAAATTAAACCTAGCCATTACCCAGTCAGCCAGCGCTTTACACGCGGCGCATTGTGATTGGCGGGGCAATCATTGGCGCTGACTAGATAACAGCTGGGTTAACAGCAGCCGTTGGATGGCGGATCAGACGGCCACGATTAACAGCACTCCGGAACCACAGGATCTAATCCAAGCCGTTGATCCGAATCAACGGCCAGGATTACGTCTTAGACCTCCCGCTTTAACCCGAGATCGTGAAGTTTCTCCGGCGTGATCTGGGCAATTCCGCCGGTGAACTTTGACAAAATTTCATAGGGAGGATCAGGATAGTAGAAACCTTCAATCCAACAATGGAAATCCGTTTGGGTGAAGGTTTCCTTAACACTTGATCGGACTACCTAGCTAGGGAGCTCGAGATAGAGGGATTACCGCAGAGATAGTCTCAACAGATGAGTTGCTCTATCAGGAAGGTTCATGAGGTGATGGTGAGCAGATTTCCTTCAGACGTCAGGACTGGAGGATGACCGGAGGTACGACTTTGAGCGGGAGGCTATGAGCTTTCGCCAGAGTTCGCTCGAACGAATTTAAAGGTTAATTTACCAATTGATTTAATCAAAATTCTTAATATATTAATATTTAAACATTAATCTAAATCCCTCTTTTAAGCCTTAACAAATCAAGAATTTTGCCTATGGATATTTATTGATTAATTAATTTATATCTGATGTGATGAGTTGATTGCCTTTAGGATTGCTTGCTTTTCTTAGATTTTTGGCAATTGTGTTCCGCTTTTGTTTTTGCCTGGATACATGAGGCTCGTGAGGGTGTAAAAATTTTTATATTCATAACTTTAAAGTTTAAAATTTTAGTGAGTCTAAATAACATAAAAAGATAACGAATCTAGGGAATTAGCCGGGGATCAACCCTAGGGTCGCATGCATATTTCTGCATTACTCTTTCCTTATTTTAGACCCTTCCCCACCTGCGGGTAGAGTCCGGATAGTCTGACCTATGAGGACGAGGTGCCGGACCTGGGGAAGTCCAGTCTTCTAAAAATTATTTTCTAAGCCTATTTTTAAAATTTCAAGCATACTTGATTTGAAGTTTTCAACCAGCATACATTGCATTAGATACAAATTAAAAGAGTTAAAATTTTAATTGCATTAGTCCTTAGCATTTTTGCACCCAACATAAGTCGAGGGGGCCAATTAGGGAAATCTCTAGATGTCAGCCCCAACTCTCTAAAACCTTAAATACAACATCCCTACCACTCTTTCATAAAAGACTAGACTCATGTATTTTAAATCAATTAGGTGGTTAGCTGGCTCCCCAATCCAGGCCGAGGTAAGTCTAGGTTTTGCACTGTATTAGTTAGGTTCAGACGACTACAGTCTAGAGTCCAAATTAGATTTAGGATTCGGGGTAGATCTTTGATCATAAGACCCCAAATTTTGGGAATATAATCCCAAAATTCTAATAAAATACTCAACTCTAATTAAAGCTCCATTTCGATCCTAAAACATAAAGCCCAACACCTAGATTAAGTTGGGACACTTCTGGATGGTTTCAGAATCTCAAAGTGTCCCCTACCTCTCCTCCCTTAACTATATTAATAACTATTCAACCTTTATCCATTCCCTCTTAATTTTCCTAAATTCATTCATTTTTGGTATCACTCATAGAAGATCTAACAAAATTTTGTCACTATTTTAATCGAGAGTTTTCGTAGGGGATTTTATCTCCCTATGATAAAATTAACTACGAGGGCTTGCGCTCGTAGGAGATTTGGAACCACACACGCATCTGATTTTAAAATTAATTTTTGTAAAATCTTATTAGATTTCTTTGGAGAAAAATCAAAATGATCGTCGTTATTACATTAGAATGATTATCATCAAATGGTGTTATCTTCCTTCGGGGAGATACATCCTTCTTTGATAAGGCTTTGGATGTGAATTCGATGATTGTACTTCTTGAATATTATAATTGGATATTTAGTTGAACTTCACTTTGTTCCCTCGGGGCTATATGAAGTTCTCTTTAGAATCCAGTCATGATATTCAAGATGAGTTTCATAATTCTAAGTCTGAACACCGTTATGAAATTTTATTTTCATCCTTCGGGGTGATGTACTTTTTCTACCGAGTTGATTCAACTTTAGAATTAGAATTCGACCTTAATTTTAAAATTCCTAAAGAAAACTAATATTTTCAAAATCTATTTTCAAAATTCCACCAACAAAAAAATGGTATTCCTGGTGGGACCAAATCTCTCTCCCCATCTTTAATAGTGGCAGAATTTATTTCATCGATAGTTTTAACTATCATTTCTTCCGTTGGTCCCTCTACCCATTTCTTCCTTGGGTGAGTGTGGCCAACATCTAAGATGAAATAAACATCAAAAAGAGAGGTTTTACCTCCAAAATTTGTTATATGTAAATTTTTGTTCTGATTTTGACCTTCTGCCCCGGCTCAACCTGTGAGGCGATAGTGTCAAATCAAATCCTTGGATATCCTTTTCAATCTTGTGGATTTATGGTTAATAAATTTCGCATTCAATATATAAATTCTTAAGATTGAAGAGAATTTGAAAATTATTGATTTTGGATACTTCGAAGTACTTTAGTATTAACCCCCTCACTTCATCTTTGACCTTCAGAGGTGAGGAGGGTTAGAATATTCGCTTTACTTAGGTTCTCTCACAAGTCCATAAGCCTTCGGGCAATGGGGAACTCTGTCCGTTGTGTTTTGGAGTCTATGGGAAAACCCACCTTAAACCCTTCAAAATTCAAATTCTCTTCTAAAAAAAAAACTTTCTCTAAGTTCCAAGTTGTCACATGTTTCCCCATACGATCTCCTTGTGGGCTAACATATGTCAAATCTTTTTTTAAAAAACCCCTTTTTGGCATGTACTTAGTCTCTTTTCCCTACTAACATGTGTTGAGTGATATTTTTCACCACTCGACGTGTGTTGGAGGGTTGAGATTATCTTACAAGCCTTAATTTTCAAAAAAAAATCTTTTGTCTCGCCCTTAAGAGAAATCTAATTCCAATCCTTTCTTTAACTTTCAAAAAATCTCAAATGGCTGGCCAATTGATTTTCTCTTTCGACCGAGAGCTGTCCTCAACTGTTAATGATCAAAGGAGCACTATCATCTTTGGGATGGGATTCACTACCCTTGATCTCTATATGGACGGACACCAGATTGTTAGTTTGGATGCCAGTAAGGAAGTTCCCCCAGTGGTTGAGTTCATTGTGGGATCTGCACCTACCTTGCCAGTAGTCAGTGATGACCAAAAACAGTCTGAGCCAGTTATTGAGCCCCCACTAAAGTTAAATCTGTTTTTGAGGAAGGGTCTAGTTCTGGACTTAGCTTCGCCACTAAGAATCAGAAGAAAAACTATTTGTGGAGACTTATAAAGAAGATCTCTAAGGCTAAGAGAGTTGTACATTTTAAGACCTTAGCTCAAGTAGAGCCTGAGGCTACTGAGGAGCTACCTATTCCTTCTTCCTCTCCCTTCCTAAAGGGGAGTCACTTCTACCCCCTTGCTTCTGCTCAAAGGGAGGAGAGGGCGGCTAGGATAGCCCGTTCCCCACCATGCTCAGTCGACTACTAGACTAAGAAGACTCCGAAAGAAAAACACTTCCATAGGACAAGGACTTTAAGCAACATAATTCATACATGTGCTGCGCAGTCCGGGTAGACTAAGGAGGAGTATATAAAATAATTGAAGGAAGTGATCTAACATCGCTTCCAGAAAGAAGTATTGAAGGAGGAAGTGTCTGAGGCAAAGAATTTAACCCCACAATTTGTCAGGAAAAATAAGAAGTATGTTAGACAGCCTGCTACTTCAGTGCTAGTTGATGGATACCATTGGGTGCCACGCCCTCCGTCCTCTAAAACGGAGGGTATTGTGTTGACTAGGTCCGAGAGAGGCCACCATTCTACTGGTAGACCCCCGGTACCCCCTCCTAAACCTGTAAAGCTGGCCTCAGTGATTGTTAAGCCAAAAGGGGTTGAGACTCAAAAATCTGTAGATGTTAAGGGGAAAAGACCCAAATCTCCTGAGAAGAAATTTGTGCCAAAGAGAACTAAGTTGGAGAGTCTGCCACCACCTCCTAGAACTTCTAAGTTCATTCTGCAGCTCCAACGAGTTCCAGTCAACTCTACTCCAGTTTCAGTTGACTTGATGGATGTCCAGACTAGTACCCCAGTTGTTATAGTTGGCAGTCCTCCTACAACCAGTTTAGTTCAAGATCCAATAGCCACCACCACTGTTGTCCCAGTTTATGATCCCCAAGGTCTGAGTATCGTTCCTAGGCTCCCTAGTCAGGTGTCTAAGGACCTTACCTTTCCAGATGTTGGAATAATCACTTTACAAGCTCCTACTTCTCCCCCCGAGGTATATGTCCCTCTCCCCGTAGAGGATGCCACTCTTCTGACTACCAGTTCTGGGATAGTCGAAGAGGAGAGAATCGACCAGGATCTAGAAATGGAAGATGAACCAGTTTCAAAGTCTCAACCATATCCTAACCCAAAACTTACAGAAATCATTTCCCTACTGGATTCTGAAGAACTGTTTGATATGGATGAGTATAAAGGATACTTACCCCTCGATCCTAAGTCAATTGGGGATATACCGATCAAGAAGGTAGTACAAGAGATAAGGAACATCTTGTTGAATAAAGAAGGAATGGCCTCTTTAGACCCAGATCTGGATGATCTCCTTGGAGATGAAGATGATTATGTTGGTAGCATTTGTAAGGTTGAGACCAGGGGGTCTAATAAAGAAGCTGAGCCCAGCAAACATCAATCTGTTAGAGATTACAATTTACATGTTGTTGAGTCAGATTCATATGAGTATGTAAAAGCCAGAGATGAAGAGCACATAAAAAACTTGGAGACTCAGCTTGCGAGCATGATGTCACAAGTCAGGAAAATGCAAGAAAAGTTGGATAAATTACAGCAAGAGTCCCTTAAAATCCAGCAGTCAGCTCGAGAGATCACAAAAAAGACTAAACAGGCAGAATCTAGTTCCAAACCCCTTGAGTCACCACCTGTGATTCTTCCTTGCCCGTTAGAAGCACCTCTAGTCCAGCCCACAGTTTCCACCACTCCTTCAATTCCGCCCTAGAAAGACATTAAGCAACTGATTAAGGACCAGGTAAGGGAGGCCTTAGCCCTTTCGCAAGGAACCGCATCTATTCCAAAAGGTAAACCTTACCCCGAAGAATATGACTCAGTTCCTTACCCAAAGGGCTTTGTGCCACCAACTTTTAAAATTTTCACTGGAGTTGAAAATCTGAGATAGCATCTGGCCCACTTCCGAGCAAGCTGTTGCAACGCAGGAGGGTCAGATGATCTACTATTTCGCCAATTTGTAAGTAGTCTATCCGGCATTGCTTTTGAATGGTACGCCGATCTACCCAATGGTTCAGTGAGAACCTTTAGCGATCTAGAAAATCTTTTTCTTAAGAGATTTTCTGGAGCGCAACAACGCACCATCGTGGGTGATCTTGTGGTTGAAAAGCAAAAGCCGGGAGAGTCTCTGGTTGAGTACATCTTGAGGTGGCAAAACCTCTAAATGAAGTGTGAACCCCAGTTGCAAGAGAAACACGCGGTGGAGATCCTTCTAAAGAATATCCACGGCCCAGTTACTTTTATCCTTAAGGGTTTGAAAACCTTCTTAATAAGGCTAGCAATTTACATGAAGAGGCTCCTGGGATGCCATTCTTACGAGAGCAGTCTGAAGATAAGAAGGATCCTTAGTTGGTAAAAACTTTTGAAAAGAAAGGTGTGATCTCAGTAGTAGATAAGGAAAAGAGGCCAGTGGTTAGTCAGCCTAGCACTCCACCTCCACCACATCCACCTTAGAAGCAGCCCTTCCAAATAGTTCCTCAGCATACTAGAGATCCCTCTTTCATCCCTTTTAAAGAGCGATTGGCAAAGCCTTATCCATTTAAAAGGGAATCAGTTAAAAAGATCTTTAAGAGCTTGTTAAAGAAACCTTACTTTCAGTTGCCAGAGGCTAGATTACCTGAGGATAAGAGTAAGAAAGAATATCCCAAGTATTGCCCATACCACCGGATGCTTAGTCACCCACTTAAGGACTGTGTTGTGTTCAAAGATTGGCTTGAGAGGAACTACATCCAAGGTAACATTATAATTCCTAAAGAATACTTGGTCGATCCGAAAAAGGCCTCAGTCAAAACTATCTCAGGTAATCTTCTTAATTCTTATCTTACTATTGAAAATGGTTGGGAAATTACTTTGTCCCGGGCATTTAAAAAGTCGATTAACAAATCTTTTCGTCTTTCTCAACAGCTAACTACGATAGCCTAGGCCCCGGTGTGGAAAGTTGACCTGGACGCTTCGCAGAAGGATGTTGAGTCACTTCCCTCTCCAGTAGTCGTAGGAACTACTGAGAAATATGTAAAAGAAAAGAAAGATGATTTTGTAGAGAGGAAGTGTGTTGATGAGAGATGTATTATAATGGCGGATGGTGGTATTAAAACCCTTTCCCCTCTTTTGTTATCTGACTTTTACTTTGCCCCATCAAAGGCGAAGGTCAAAAGATGAATAAAAAATATCCTTCTACTTCTGTCTTGATGATTGACCATAAATCTCAAATGCAAATTGATAACTCTCCTGTTTTGAATCAAACTTCTAGTCAAATAAATCTTGATGTTAATCAAACTGACCTTCCCGAGTCGACTACTCAAGAAGATGTTGAATGTGAAACCTTATCAGAAAGTGATTTCCCCCAATTTAATTTTCAGGGAAGTCCTATCGAGATAGAGTTTTCAGATTCTAACTCTCTTTCGAGAAATGGTGATCCAATGCCTACAGTGAGTGTAGACACCGCTCTAGTTTGCCCGCCCGAGGATATCGAGCAGGTGCAACTCCGTGGAGGTAAAGTCTTACCTCCTAGGCTGCCCCCTCAGGACAAAAGCAAGTAATCCCCCTTCGATGATCTAAATTCAGATTCCCCTCAACAATCAGAATTCCCTTTAATCCCTCCGGATTTTGAGTCCGTCGTCCCTAAGGTTGAGTACGATGTTTTGGCTCATCTTAGAAAGTTGCCAGCCAAACTAAGCATCTACGACACCCTCCTCCTTTCCAAAGAAATGAGGGAGTCTTTGGTCAAAGCAGTTCTTGACCCTAAGATTTGTCTAGCCCAACTGGCTTCAACTTCAGAAGATGAGGCCTTCTACTTCAAAGAGGTCCCCGGAGTTACCTTCTCTGATGAAGATTTACTCTTGGGAACTGTTGACCACAATCGTCCCCTTTACATTATTGTAGACGTGGGAAACTTTAAGTTATCAAGAGTCCTTATTGATCCGGGTGCATCGGTTAACGTGATGAACATAAAGACCCTTGCTTATCTCAGAATTGATACTAGCAAGCTTTCGATCGATAGATTGGTGCTTCGTGGGTTCAGTGAGAAGGGCGAGAGAGCTTTAGGTTCAATCACTTTACTCCTAGAGATAGGAGGGTTAAAAACTGAGGCTAAATTTCATATAATTGATTCGACAACATCCTTTAACGCTCTTCTAGATAGACCTTGGATTCACGAATATAGAATGGTTCCATCTACCCTGCACCAATGCGTTAAGT
Source organism: Dendrobium catenatum (assembly GCF_001605985.2). Taxonomy (NCBI): domain Eukaryota; kingdom Viridiplantae; phylum Streptophyta; class Magnoliopsida; order Asparagales; family Orchidaceae; genus Dendrobium; species Dendrobium catenatum. Next base: position 632,999 of record NW_021319239.1, on the reverse strand, counting down.
ATCAACGAGACGGCCTTAAACATGTGATTAATGGTGATTTGCAACCATTCTCAATTTAATAAATTGGGATCTATGAAGATGCTGCATATTTCATATCAAAAGGGTCCTCGTCCCGTTCTAAATTGGAGATCAAAATTGAGGAGAAAATGGTTGGACAAAAATCCAACCAAAAGAAAGAAAAAGATAAAAATATTAATCAAAAAATGACACAATCAAGTAGTGAAGATGACTCTGATATCATTGTCCTTAGGCCTCAAAGCACAGCACGTCAAAGAGGTGAGAGGATGGCTTTGAGGGCATGAGGTCAAGGCCGTGCTTCATTAGATATGAGAGCAGCACCTATATATATTGACTTGGAATCAGATTCTGATGATTAACTAGAAAATCAAGGTGCTAACCTCTCTCTTGATTACCAGAATATAAATACTCCTCCAAAATTTGATCTCACCTTAGACCAGGACAGTGACCCTGAGGAAGATATCTCAAAAGTTAAAAGTGACGAGCCTGAATTAACAATATATGAAATGCTCAGTAGGAAGATTGAGGCCCTTTCTCTGACCCCACTGTCGGCAGGCAGGATTGTAGGGTTAGAAGTTAAAGTGACCCCCAACTTGAATAGTAAAGTAAAGAAAGTCGAGAAATTCTTTCCTGACTCCTCCTCCACAAGGGATGAAGGTAATGTAACCCTTGAGGTGGCAGATTTCAATGAATTAATGGAATTACCTTTCGGCTACTTCCCTGTTTGTGTAAAAAATACTTTTTCTAAAGGTTCTATACCATACCGATGGACTAAGGGTCAAGCTCGATACCACGAGAATATTTGGCAAATGAAGATAAAGAAAAATCTAACAAGTGGTATCGGCTTTGGAACCGTTAATTCATTTGATGATGATGAGTATTGCCTAATAACTTACCATCTTGAATCTCCAAATGTTCCTACAGATCCCTTCTATCCCCTAGGGGCTATGTTTGGAGACTTTAGACGATCCCGATGACCACCAAGTTCGGGATGCACCCCCTAAATTCAAAGAGGAAATTAAATCTACAGTCGACGAGTTAAGAGAAATTAACCTGGGAAACGATGATGACCCTCACCCGATTTTCATAAGTACAATGTTGAGTGAGGGTGAAACTCAAGATTTAATTCAATTATTGTCTGAGTTCAGCGATTGCTTTGCCTAGACATACGATGAAATGCCAAGTTTTCCCGCTGAAGTAGTGGTCCACAAACTTGGGGCTCGTCATGATGTCACTCCTATTAAACAAGCTTCTCGACGCATGTGCTTAGAGATCGAGCAACAAGTCATTTTCGAAGTTAAGAAATTTGCCAAAGCCGGGTTCATTCGAGAGGAGCAATATCCCTCTTGGGTGGCCAGTGTCATACTAGTTCGAAAGAAAAACGGTCAAATTCGAATTTGTGCCGATTATAGGGATCTGAATAAGGCATATCCTAAAGATGAGTTCCCCCTACCAATACCAGAACTTATGGTGGACATTACCTCCTCACATGTTATTTTCTCTTTTATGGACGGCTCATCAGGTTATAACCAAATCAAGATGGCCCCAGAAGATGAGAGAAATACTGCATTCATAACTCCTATAGGAATCTTCTGTTATAAGGTGATGCCATTTGGCCTAAAGAACACTATAATAACTTACCAACGGGCCATGACTTGCATCTTTGACGATTTAATCCACAATCAAGTTGAGTGCTATATTGACGATTTAGTTGTCAAGAGCAAGGTCAAAGAGGCTCACCTATATGACTTAAGAGTTATATTTGAACGGTTGCGCCGCTGCGATTTGAAAATGAACCCCTTGAAGTGTGTATTTGGTGTTACTTTAGGGAAATTCTTAGGATTCATAGTGAGGCACCGAGGAATTCAGATCGACCCTGTTAAAGTTGAAGCTATCTTAGATATGCCATCCCCTAAGAGCCTTACTCAGTTAAGATCTCTACAAGATAGATTGGCATATATAAGGAGGTTTATTTCTAATCTTTCTGGGAGATGTCAACCCTTTTCTGTCCTTGCAAAAAAGGACACTAAATTTGTATCGGACAAGAACTGCTATAATGCCTTTGACGATATTAAACAATACCTTTCCAACCCGTCAGTTTTGGCAGCCCCAGTTCCAGGGAAGCCATTAATTCTTTACACTGCGGCCTTAGACGAGTCTTTAGGTGCCCTGCTAGCTCAAGTCAACGACGAAGGGAAAGAGAATGCTCTCTATTACCTTAGTCGAAGACTTCTTCCTACTAAAATTCGATACCCATCAATCGAAAAGCACTGTCTTGCCTTTGTTTTTGCGACCCAGAAGCTAAGGCATTACATGCTGTCCCACTCAATAAGTTTAATTTCGAGAGTTAATCCTTTGGAATATCTTATGACCCGACCTACGTTATCAAGACGCTTAGCTCGTTGGTCTATGATACTACTCCAATTTGAGATTACTTTTATTCCCCTCCGTGATGTGAAAGGACAGGCTGTTTCCAATTTTTTGGCAGCACACCTGCTGCCGGCAGATTCTCCTTTGAACAATGATTTACCCGATGAATAAATCATGAGTTTGAAGGAATCTGGAGAAGCCATCTGGAAACTATATTTTGATGGTGCAGCATCCTCTCGTAGGGATGCCACCCAACAGTCTATAATTCCTGGAAAGGCCGGAGTCGGTTTAATTTTTATAACGTCAGAGAAAGGGATGATGCATTTTTCCAATCATTTGTCGGATCCTTGCACAAATAACGAGGCTGAATATGAAGCTATGATAACTGGTTTGGAACTTACAATTTTAATGGAAATTAAAGTGATTAAGATCTTTGGCAACTCCCAATTGGTGATCAACCAAGTTGCAGGAACCTATAAGGTCTTAAATCCTAATCTCCTGAAATACCACTAGTACACACTTCACCTGCTTGAACAAATTCCTACTGTTACTTTGTATAGGGTTCCCCGTTGAAGTAATTCTGCGACGAATGTCTTAGCAAAGCTTGCAAAGGAATTTGCATGTCCTGAGGAAGATTCCATCCCTATAGAGATCCAGGGCCGCAAAACCCTTTCTCCTATAGATTTGGAACACATCAGTAAGAATCCCTTCCAAATCCTTTCTGCCTCTTCAACAACTGACAAGGAAGGCAATTGGAGACAACCCTTAATTGACTACCTTCAAGAAGGGAAACTTCCCCAGGATAAATCTCTTTCCAATCAAATTAAGAAACGAGCCCTATCTTATGCACTAGTTAACAACTTACTGTACCGTCGATCATTCGATCAGATGTGGCTGTGTTGTTTGAACAAACGAGAAGCCCTGAAGATTGTTAATGAAGTTCATTCAGGACTAGGCGATGCCCATCAATCGGGTCCAAAAATGAAATTGAAAATTAAAAGACTTGGATACTACTGGCCTATAATGATTGACGATTACATGAATACTGCAAAGCACTGTCATCAATGCCAAGTCCATGGTGTGGTTTTACATTAGCCGCCTAATGTGTTACACTCTACGATAGCCTCATCTCCCTTTGAGAGTTGGGTCATATATATCATCGAGCCAATTGACCCTCCCTCCTCGAGAGGTCATCGCTTCATATTAGCTGCGACTGATTATTTTTTAAAGTGGGCGGAAGTAATTCCCCTGCGTAATGTAATATCCCGCCATGTGTTAAAATTATTTCGTGACCATATCGTATATCGATTCGGTGTACCCTGCAGAATCACATCCGATAACGGGTCCGCATTCAAGTTTACAAAAATCAACAATTTTGTAAGACGCCATAACATTAATTGGAGATTCTCGACAATCTATTACCCCCGAGCAAATGGATTGGTAGAGACCTTCAACAAAACCTTGGTGCAAATCATTAAAAAGACCCTTGATGAGAACAAACGACAGTGGGATGAGCGGTTGGTGGAAGCTTTGTGGGCTTATCGTATCACTTATAGAACCCCGACCAAATCCACAATGTTTACTTTAGTGTACGGATCTCAGGCCGTTCTACCCTTAGAAGTACAAATCCCTTCGCTCAGGATTGCATTTCGGAATCAAATTATGAATGAACAAAATGTAAAACTATGATTGGAAGAACTCGAAGGCCTTGAAGAGCGACGTCTCTAAGCTCAACAAAGTCTAGAGTTATACAAATCCCGTATGGTTCAAGCTCATGATAAGCTAGTGCGACCTACGACCTTCCAAGTGGGAGATTTGGTACTGGTCCTTCGGAGGCCTATCTTAGCCCATCGAAAGTTGGGTGGCAAATTTGAACCAACTGGGGAGGGACCCTTCGTCATAGAGACTATCTACGAAGGAGGCTCATATCAGCTAGTGGATTGTAAGGGAAATCACCCAATGTTACCTGTCAACAAGCATTTCCTTAAGAAATACTATGCTTGATGTAGCTCGTTTTATCAATTGATAAAATTTTCTTTTTGATTTGCAACTTTGCTCTAAATCTTTTACGTTTTCCTACTTTTTAAAACATCTTTATCTTCTCCTTAAGGTCCGATCCTTCTTACCCTTAGGATTAGACCCTCTAGTGGTGGAGTACGCCCTTCATGGCACCATCTTGGTTTCCAGATGATCTGTCTACTATGAGTAAGTCTTCTATCAGCATCCTGTAGACCTAAGGTTGGGTGATGCCCTTCCTTAGACCCAAGGTTAGGTATTCCCTACCTTGGTTTTCCAGTTGATCTGTCTACTAAGAGTAAGTCTTCTATCAGCATCCTATAGACCTAGGGTTAGGTGATGCCCTTCCTAAGACCCAAGGTTAGGTATTCCCTACCTTAGTTTCCTAGTTGATATGTCTACTAGGAGTAAGTCTTCTATCAGCATCCTATAGACCTAAGGTTTGGTGATGCCCTTCCTTAGAGCCAAGGTTAGGTATTCCCTACCTTGGTTTCCCAGTTAATTTTCCTATTAGGAGTAAGTGTTCTATCAGCATCCTATAGGCCTAGGGTTAGGTGATGCCCTTTCTTAGACCCAAGGTTAGTTATTCCCTACCTTGGTTTCCCAGTTGATTTGCCTATTAGGAGTAAGTCTTCTATCAGCATCCTATAGGCCTAGGGTTGGGTGATGCCCTTCCTTAGACTCAAAATTAGGTATTCCCTACCTTGGTTTCCCAGTTAAATTGTTCATTTGGAGTAAGTATTCTGTCATCATCCTATGGACCTAAGGTTGAGTGATGCCCTTCCTTGAACTCTTTAAATTTTATTCAAAACTGCCATTCGGTCAACGCCAATGTGTGCAGCAGAAGTTCCTTCTAACACACACATTGGGGTCCATTTGTTGACCTCATTTTTGTTTGAGGTCACTTTTAACTCCTCCTTGAGTCCTAGATCTTAGGATCTTCCTAGCTCCTAGGATCTTCTTAGCTCCTAGGATCTTCCTAGCTCCTAGCCCTTAGGCTCAATTCAAATCTTAATTGAATTCAAACCCAAAATCCCTAGGCTAAAGTCTTAGGTCGTAAAGCCCTTTCTAGGTGATTTTTCCACCACCTTGAAACCCAATCAATTGACATCTGATTCAAGGACTATCAATTGCATTTTGATGTGACATGTCTCTAATGTCAACCCTCCAAATTTGACCTCATTTGGAGGACTCTAACCCTATAACTCTAATCCAAATCCAAAGACTGTAAAACCTCCAAATATTTACAATCTGTGCCACTGGACATTCCACCTAGTGGAATTTAACCTTTGAGGCTTCCTCAAACCCTTTGATCACCTCTAATGCCTTGATATTTATTTGTCAAACAATAGTCATCCTTTTTTTTTAGACTCAATTTGACCCAGAATTGACTTAAGGCCAAAATGACCAAAATGCCCTTTAAGGGGATTTTTGGACCTTTGGCCTAAACTTGATTTGTTATGACCACCAACCTTGGAGATTTCTCTCTAATGCTTTTAAATGATTTTGAAACCTTTTTTGACCCAATCCCAGTCTTGGGTCAATTTGGTTGACCAAGTCATCCTAATTTGACCAAATGGCCCATACACCCCTCTCATCCAAACTCGTGGATCAAAACCACTCCAAATCTAGTTGAACCCAAGGGATGACTCCTTTGGGCATCCAAGAGACCCCTCTTGGATACCCAAGACTTGGGTTCACTTAGGTTAGCCATTTGGCTTGACCCAAGTGACCAAAGAGAGGTCTCTCCCTTGAGCCATCTCTCAACCTTAATCAAATTAAACCCAAATCAAGGTGTCATTGAGTTCCCCATGACCCAATACACCTCCCTTGACCAGCTTAGCCCTTGGGCTCACTTGGGTCAAGAGTTAGGCTAACCCAAAGTGTCCAAAACCACTTGGGATTGAGCCAATTCTTGACCTAAGTCAAATTGAACTTGACCAACACATCTAGTAGGTGGCCATAGGTCCAACACACCTCCTCCAGCTAGCTCAGGCCATGGGCTAACTTGGTTCAGGTTTTTGGCTAACTCAAAGTAGCCAAAACCATATAGACTCGAGCCATTTTTGAACCAAGATCAAATTGAACCCAATTACCACTTGCATTGGCTGCACCAGACCCAGACCACCTCCCATATCAAGCCCATGGTCTGGCCTAACCTGGGTTGAGACCAAATTGTCCCGAACAAAGCAGATTCGGATCAACCCGAGCCATTTTAAAATCCAGATCAAATTGAACCCAATTCCCACCTGTATTGGGTGCACCAGACCCAGACCTTCCTCGCATATAAGGCCCAGGGTCTGACCTAACCTGGGTCGAGCTCAATTCATCCTGAACCGAGCAGGTTTGGGTTCAATCGAGCTACCAGATCGAATTGAGCCTCCTTAGGCCCAATTGAGCTCACTCTCGACTTCAGCACGTCCCCATCGGTCTCCCCAGGTCAACCCAACCCAAACCCCGGCCGGCGGCGGTAGAAGCCAATGGAGAGCGAGCTCTGGTGGTCCCCCCAGCCTTTCCTGACCCAAAGCCTTCCAAAGGTTGTGGCTCGCCGGCTTGAGGCTCACGAGCCCTCTGGGTCGATGTCTCCTTCCACCTGGCATCCATCCAGAGCTCCTCCATCTCAATCCTGGTTGTCTAAGCTCACGGGAGGTGGCTGAATAGGGTCCAGCTCCCCAGACCTCAGGATTGATCCCCAGATGATTTTGAATCATTCCCAGAGCTCTTTCGACCTCCCAGCACCTTCCCCTAGCTTCCCAGACGGTCTCTTTAATCCATTCGAGTGAACTCCAATGAAAGCTCATAGCCTCCCGCTCGAAGTTGTACCTCCAGTCCTGACGTCTGAAGGAAATCTACATGCCATCACCTCTTGAAGCTTCCTGATAGAGCAGCTCATCCGTTGAGACTGTCTCTACGGTAATCGCTCCATCCCAAGCTCCCTAGCTAGGTAGTCCGGTCAAGTGTGAAGGAAACATTCACCCCAACGGATTTCCACCGTTGGATTGAAGGTTTCCACTATCCTGATCCTCCATGTGAAATTTCGTCGAAGTTCGCTGGCAGGATCGCCCGAATCACGCCGGAGAAGCTTCACGGTCTCGGGTTCAAGCAGGAGGTTTAAGATGTAATCCTAGCCGTTGATTTAGATCAACGGTTTAGATTAGATCCCGCGGTTCCGTAGTGCTGTCAATCATGGCAGTCCGATCCGCCATCCAACGGCTGCTGTTAACCCGATCGTTATCTAGTCAGCTCCAATGATTACCCCGCCAATCACGACACGCCGCGTGTAAAGCGCTGGCTGACTGGGTAATGGCTGGGTTTAATTTCACAGAAAAGTAGTGGATTTTAAAAAATCCATAACTCCCTGTACACTTGACCAAATTAGGTGTTCTTAGGCTCATTGGAAAGGTCTCAGGAGTCCTACAAAAGCCCTATGGTCTCAGCTCCTGGTTGCATCTATGTTTAGCTTAATTTCAGTAATAGTGTTTTTTGAATTATTGCATTTATGGCTTATAGATAATTCCCCAGGACTTGAGACTTTGGGAGATTGAATTTGGGCATGTCTCTAACATTTTCAAATTTTATCCCCCTTGTTTGAGATGGTTAGGGGCACTTAGTCCTAATTTTGAATTTAAGGGTAATGGGTTGACCCTTAAATTCAAAATAGGATTCAAGCCTTTCCAATGAGATTTAGATTGTGATTTTGCATGTGCAGATGATGTGTAGTATGGGGAGTTTAGGGCCATTGATTTTACCCCAACCCAAGCTTAGTATATCTCCCTAGGATCTTTTGAAGGTGACTTAGAGATCACCTTAGGTGGCTTGGTTGGCCACCTTAGAGTACTCCACTTGAGCCCAAAATTAATGTGTTTGGACTTTGGGATCAGATGATCCCATGCTCCAAATTTCATTAAATTTGGAGCCCAATTGGTTCACTAAATAGGAGCCATAATATTGCCCCCCCCCCTCTAGAAGTGGCCCTTAGCCTTAATAAAATTCTAATAAATTAATTTTAATTCCTAAAATTTCTTAAAATACTCTTAACAGACCTCAATTGATCCCTTAATCAGTGAAAATTGAAATCTCTTCAAGTTGTCTTTTAAATCTATCTTAATTTAATTTTAAGTTAAAATAAATTTTTAATTATCATTAATTAATTAATAATCATTAAAAATCCCAAAAATTATTTAAATGCATGATAATCTCCCCTTAGATCACCCCTGACCTTTGGGAGTGATTTTAAGAAATTTGAGATCCATTTAGATTCAAATCATTAAAAGGGCCCTTAATTGTAACAATTTATTAATTCTAATAAATATCCCAAACTTCCAAAATTCATAAATAATTATAGAAATTCAAAATCAATTAAACTTAGTGGCTATTGACTCTAATTAAAATATAGTATTTTTCAAAAATTTCAAACCCCCAAAATCTAGTCAAAGTCAAAAAGTCAACATTTTGGTCAACTCTAGGTCAAAATCGGGTTAAAACTTCTAAAAATCATAACTTTTCATAGAAAACTCCAAATCTAATGTGCCACCTATCTAACAACTCATACTAAGGTCTAGTATTTATTAAAAATATGATACACTTTAATTTCTCTCTAATTCTAAAAGTCAAATTTTGACCCCTTAGTTGACATATCCAAATAACCTCCAAAATCTATTAACTCCCCCAAATTTTAGAATTTTCTTAATAGGCTAATAAAATTCTCAACCAAACCATTAAAATTAGTAACTAACTCCTTTTTATATTAATCCACTCTTTTAATTCCAACCAATTTAAATCAACTTAATTAACCCTAATTGCTACTTGGTAACCCAGGCCTACGAGGCTATTAGCTTAGCCCCAAGGAAGGTGAAATAAACTTCACGGCCTTGGTGTGAAACAAAGGTAGTAATCAATTAACTCTTAAAATATATTTAATCAAAATTCTTAATATATTAATATTTAAACATTAATCTAAATACCCCTTTTAAGCCTTAACAAACCCAGAATTTTAGATAACTTTAACCAATCACCCACTTTAGGACCTACCCCAGCCACACGACTTTTTACACACACTTTAGATGGTTTGCTAGGACAACCAACTCTAGATCTAGGTTAGGCCGGTGTTTAATTTACTGCTGTGTGCCGGATTTTTTGTGGTTTTTACTACATGTTGTGGATGAAATTGCTTTGTTGTGTTTGCTTACTTTTCTACACTCTGTGGATGGTTGATGTGTTTGGCGGCTAGATTACCCCTAGGTTAGGTACGATCTGGATGTTCACACAGTTTTCTGCAGGTGGCCACGCTCATGCAGGACAATAAAAATGGGGGCTAAGTTAATAAAAAAAAATCAATTATTATAAATACTAGCACAGATGCTTCAGCTGCTAAAGCCTCCAAATAAAAGGAGCGTGGCCAGTGTGTTTACTTTCTTTTCTGCACATACATATAACTGCTTGGGAATAATTATTATTTATTTATTAACTGCTTAGGATAACCCTGCAGGTGAGTCTAGATTTTATTTTCATACAAATGTAATTTATGTAATTATTAAGTGTTGTGAAAGTTAGTTTTGAGTTTGGATACATAGGTCCAAAGCTTGGACTCCGAAGAGATAAGGATGCCCCTTAGGGGAGTAGACATTTTCTATTTGGAGATCTAAATTTGGATCATACTTCTTCCCTACCCAAAGAGGAAAGAGTGGCCTTCCCCTTAAAGGAAGTGGCCTCTTATCCATTTGGGTAGCTTACTATGAAGAATCCAAGGAACCTAAAGGAGATGAACCTGAAGGAGAACAAGACTGAAAATTTGAAGACTAAGAGTATCCCACTCAAAATGACTTACGTCATTATTAGGTTTAGAATCCGGGTTGTTATCAGTGGTGCCCGACCACTTTACTTTCTGCAAAATTCTGGTTTGTAATAGTAAGGCAACTTTGTCTATGGACATTTATTGATTAATTAATTTATATCTGATGTGATGAGTTGATTGCCTTTAGGATTGCTTGCTTTTCTTAGTTTTTTGGCGATTGTGTGCCGCTTTTATTTCCGCCTGGATACGTGAGGCTCACGAGGGTGTGAACATTTTTATATTCATAACTTTAAAGTTTAAAATTTTAGTGAGTCTAAATAACATAGAAAGATAACGAATCTAGGGAATTAGCAGGGGATCGACCCCGAGGTCGCATGGATATTTCTTCATTACTCTTTCCTTATTTTAGACCCTTCCCCGCCTGCGGGCAGAGTCTGGATAGTCTGACCTATAAGGACGAGGTGCCGGACCTGGGGAAGACCAGTCTTCTAAAAAATTATTTTCTAAGCCTGTTTTTAAAAATTCAAGTATACTTGATTTGAATTTGTCAACCAGCATGCATTGCATTAGATACAAATTGAAAGAGTCAAAATTTTAATTGCATTAGTCCTTAGCATTTTTACATCCAACATAAGTCGAAGGGGCCAATTAGAGAAATCTCTAGATGTCGGCCCCAACTCTTTAAAACCTTAAATACAACGTTCCTATCACTATTTCATAAAAGACTAGACTCATGTATTTTAAATCGATTAGGTGGTTAGCTGGCTCCCCAATCCAGGCCGGGGTAAGTCCAGGTTTTGCACTGTATTAGTTGGGTTCGGACGACTATGGTCCAGCGTCCAAATTAGATTTAGGATTCGGGGCAGATCTTTGATCGTAAGACCTCAAATTTCGGGAATATAATCCCAAATTTCTAATAAAATGCTCAACTCTAATTAAAGCTCCATTTCGATCATAAAACATAAAGCCCAACACCTAGATTAAGTTGGACACTTCTGGATGGTTCCAGAATCTCAAAGTGTCCCCTACCTCTCCTCCCTTAACTCTGTTAATAACTGTTCAACCTTAATCCATTCCCTCTTGATTTTCTAAAATTCATTCATTTTTGGTATCACTTCTAGAAGATCTAACAAAATTTCATCACTATTTTAATAGAGAGTTTTCATAGGGGATTTTGTCTCCCTATGATATAATTAACTACGAGGTCTTGCACTCGTAGGAGATTTGGAACCACACACGCACTTTATTTTAAAATTAATTTTTCTAAAATCTTATTAGATTTCTTTGGAGAAAAATCAAAATGATCGTCGTTATTACATTAGAAGGATTATCATCAAATGGTGTTATCTTCCTTCGGGGAGATACATCCTTCTTTTATAAGGCTTTGGATGTGAATTCGACGATTGTACTTTTTGAATATTATAATTGGATATTTATTTGAACTTCACTTTGTTCCCTCGGGGCCATACAAAGTTTTCTTCAGAATGCGGTCATGATATTCAAGATGAGTTTCATAATTCTAAGTCTGAACACCGTTATGAAATTTTATTTTCATCCTTCGGGGTGATGTACTTTTTCTACCGAGTTGATTCAACTTTAGAATTAGAATTCGACCTTAATTTTAAAATTACAAAAGAAAACTAATATTTTCAAAATCTGTTTTCAAAATTCCACCAACAAAAAAATGGCACGCCCAGTGAGACCAAATCTCTCTCCCCATCTTTAATAATGGTAGAATTTTATTTCATCGGTAGTTTTAACTATTATTTCTTCCGTTGGTCCCTCTACCCATTTCTTCTTTGGGTGAGTGTGGCCAACATCTAAGATGAAATAAACATCAAAAAGAGAGGTTTTACCTCCAAAATTTGTTATATGTAAATTTTTTTTCTGATTTTGACCTTCTGCCCTGGCTCAGCCTGTGAGGCAATAGTGTCAAATCAAATCCTTGGATATCCTTTTCAATCTTGTGGATTTATGGTTATTAAATTTTGTATTCAATATATAAATTCTTAAGATTGAAAAGAATTTGAAAATTATTGATTCTGGATACTTCGAAGTACTTTAGTATTAACCCCCTCACTTCCTCTTTGACCTTCAGAGGTGAGGAGGGTTAGAATATTCGCTTTACTTGGGTTCTCTCACAATTCCATAAGCCTTCGGGCAAGGGGGAACTCTGTCCATTGTGTTTTGGAGTCTGTGGGAAAACCCACCTTAAACCCTTCAAAATTCAAATTCTCTTCTAAAAAAAAAACTTTCTCTAAGTTCCAAGTTGTCACATGTTACACCATACGATCTCCTTGTGGGCTAACATATGTCAAATCTTTTTAAAAAAAACCCCTTTTTGGTATGTACTTAGTCTCTTTGCCCTACTAACATGTGTTGAGTGACATTTTCTATCACTCGATGTGTGTTGGAGGGTTGAGATTATCTTACAAGCCTTAATTTTCAAAAAAAAAATTCTTTTGTCTCCCTCTTAAGAGAAATCTAATTCCAATCCTTTCTTTAACTTTCAGAAAATCTCAAATGGCTGGCCAATTGATTTTCTCTTTCTACAGAGAGCTGTTTTCAACTGTTAATGATCAAGGGAGCACGATCATCTTCGGGATGGGATTCAATACCCTTGAGCTCTCCATGGACGGACACCAGATTGTTAGTTTGGATGCCAGTAAGGAAGTTCCCCCAGTGGTTGAGTTGATTGTGGGATCTGCACCTACCTTGTCAGTAGTCAGTGATGACCAGAAATAGTCTGAGCTAGTTATTGAGCCCCCCACAAAAGTTAAATCTATTTTTGAGGAAGGGTCTAGTTTTGGACTTAGCTTCGCCACTAAGAATCAGAAAAAAAAAACTATTTGAGAATACTTAGAAAGAAGATCTCTAAGGCTAAGAGAGTTATACCTTTTAAGACCTTAGCTCAAGTAGAGCCTTAGGCTGCTGAGGAGCTACATATTCCTGCTTCCTCTCCCTTCCTAAAGGGGAGTCGCTTCTACCCCCTTACTTCTGCTCAAGGGGAGGAGAGGGCGGCTAAGATAGCCCGTTCCCCACCATGCCCAGTCAACTACTCGACTAAGAAGACTCTGAAAGAAAAACACCTCCAAAGGATAAGGGCTTTAAGGAACATAATTCATACTTGTGTTGCGCAGTCCGGGCAGACTAAGGAGGAGTATGTAAAACAATTGAAGGGAGTGATCTCACATCGCTTGCAAAAAGAAGTATTGAAGGAGGAAGTGTCTGAGGCAAAGAATTTGACCCCATAATTTGTTAGGAAAAATAAGAAGTATGTTAGACAGCCTACTACTTCAGTGCTAGTTGATGGATACCATTGGGTGCCACGCCCTTCGTCCTTTAAAATGGAGGGTATTGTGTTGACTTGATCCGAGAGAGGCCACCATTCTACTGGTAGACCCCTGGTACCCCCTCCTAAACCTATAAAGCTGGCCTCAGTGATTGTTAAGCCAAAAGGGGTTGAGACTAAAAATCTGTAGATGTTAAGGGTAAAAGACTCAAATCTCCTGAGAAGAAATATGTGCCAAAGAGAACTAAGTTGGAGAGTCTGCCACCACCTCCTAGAACTTCTAAGTTCATTCTGCAGCTCCAACGAGTTATATGTCCCTGTCCCCGTAGAGGATGCCACTCTTCTGACTACCAGTTCTGGGATAGTCGAAGAGGAGAGAATTGACCAGGATCTAGAAATGGAAGATGAACCAGTTCCAAAGTCTCAACCAGATCCTAACCTAAAACTTACAGAAATCATTGCCCTACTGGATTCTGAAGAACTGTTTAATATGGCTGAGTATAAAGGATACTTACCCCTCGATCCTAAGTCAATTGGGGATAGACCGGTCGAGGAGGTAGTACAAGAGATAAGGAACATCTTGTTGAATAAAAAAGGAATGGCCTCTTTCGACCCAGTTCTGGATGATCTCCTTGGAGATGAAGATGATTATGTTGGTAGCATTTGTATGGTTGAGACCAGGGGGTCAAATAAAGAAGCTGAGCCCAGCAAACGTCGATCTGTTAGAGATGATGATTCACATGTTGTTGAGTCAGATTCATATGACTCTGCAAAAGCCAGAGATGAAGAGCACATAAAAAACTTGGAGACTCAGCTTGCGAGCATGATGTCACAAGTCAGGGAAATACAAGAAAAGTTGGATAAATCACAACAAGAGTCCCTTAAATCCAGCAGTCAGCACGAGAGATCACAGAAAAGGCTGAACGGGCAGAATCAAGTTCCAAACCCCTTGAGTCACCACCTGTGATTCTTCCTTGCCCGTTAGAAGCAGCTCAAGTCCAGCCCACAGTTTCCACCACTCCTTCAATTCCGCCCCATAAAGACATTAAGCAACTGATTGAGGACCAGGTAAGGGAGGCCTTAGCCCTTTCACAAGGAACCGTGTCTTTTCAAAAAGGTAAACCTTACGCCGAAGAATATGACTCAGTTCCTTACCCAAAGGGCTTTGTGCCACCAACTTTTAAAATTTTCACTGGAGTTGAAAATTCAAGACAGCATCTGGCCCACTTCCGAGCAAGCTATTGCAACGCAGGAGGGTCAGATGCTGTACTATTTCGCCAATTTATGAGTAGTCTATCCGGCATTGCTTTTGAATGATACGCCGATCTGCCCAATAGTTCAGTGAGAACCTTTAGCGATCTAGAAAACCTTTTTCTTAAGAGATTTTATGGAGCGCAACAACGCACCATCGTGAGCAATCTTGTGGTTGAAAAGCAAAAGCCGGGAGAGTCTCTGGTTGAGTATATCTTGAGGTGGCGAAACCTCTCGATGAAATGTGAACCCCAGTTGCAAGAGCAACACGCGGTGGAGATCCTTCTAAAGAATATCCACGGCCCTGTTGCTTTTCTCCTGAAGGGTTTCACTATTAAAACTTTTGAAAAACTTCTTAATAAGGCTAGCAATTTACAGGAGGAGGCTCCTGGGATGCCATTCTTATGAGAGCAGTCTGAAGATAAGAAGGGTCCTAAGTTGGTAAAAACTTTTGAAAAGAAAGCTGTGGTCTCAACAGTAGATAAGGGAAAAAGGCCAGTGGTTAGTCTGCCTAGCACTCCACCTCCACCACAGCCATCTCAGAAGCAGCCCTTCCAGATAGTTCCTCAGCATACTAGAGATTCCGCTTTCATCCCTTTTAAAGAGCGATTGGCAAAGCCTTATCCATTTGAAAGGGAATCAGTTAAAAAGATCTTTAAGAGCTTGTTAAAGAAACCTGACTTTCAGTTGCCAGAGGCTAGAAGACATGAGGATGAGAGTAAGAAAGAAGATCCCAAGTATTTTCCATACCACTGGATGCTTAGTCACCCACTTGAGGACTGTGTTGTGTTCAAAGATTGGCTTGAGAGGAACTACATCCAAGGTAACATTATAATTTCTAACGAATACTTGGTCGATCCGGAAAAAGCCTCTGTCAAAACTATCTCAGATAATCTTTTTAATTCTTCTCTTCCTATTGAAAATGGTTGGGACATTACTTTATCTCGGGCATTTAAAAAGTCGATTAACAAGTCTTTTCATCTTTCTCAACAGCTGACTACGATAGCCCAGGCCCCGGTGTGGAAAGTTGACCTGGACGCTTCGCAGAAGGATGTTGAGCCACTTCCCTCTCCAGTAGTCTTAGGAACTACTGAGAAATATGTAAAAGAAAAGAAAGATGGTTTTATAGAGAGGAAGTGTGTTGATGAGAGATGTATTAGAATGGCGGATGGTGGTGTTAAAACACTTTCCCCTCTTTTGTTATCTGACTTTTACTTTGCCCCATCAAAGATGAAGGGTCAAAAGATGAATAAAAAACATCATTCTACTTTTGTCTTGATGATTGGCCATGAATCTCAAATGTAAATTGAGGACTCTCCTGTTTTGAATCAAACTTCTAGTCAAATAAATCTTGATGTTAATCAAACTGACCTTCCCGAGTCGACTACTCAAGAAGATGTCGAATGTGAAACCTTATCAGAAAGTGATTTCCCCCAATTTAATTTTTAGGGAAGTCCAATCGAGATAGAGTTTTCAGATTCTGACTCTCTTTCAGGAAACAACGATCCGATGCCTATAGTGAGTGTAGACACCACTCTAGTTTGCCCGCTCGAAGATATTAAGCAGGTGCAACTCCGTGGCAGTAAAGTCTTACCTCCTAGGCTGCCCCCTCAGGACAAAGGCAAGTAATCCCCCTTCGACGATCTAAATCCAGATTCCCCTCAACAATCAGAATTCCATTTAATCCCTCCGGATTTTGAGTTTTTCATCCCTAAGGTTGAGTACAATGTTTTGGCCCATCTTAGAAAGTTTCCAACCAAACTAAGCATCTACGACGCCCTCCTCCTTTCCAAAGAAATAAGGGAGTCTTTGGTCAAAGCACTTCTCGACCCTAAGATTTGCCTAGCCCAACTGGCTTCAACTTTAGAAGATGAGGCCTTCTACTTCAAAGAAGTCCCCGGAGTTATCTTCTCTGATGAAGATTTACTCTTGGGAGCTGCTGACCAAAACCGTCCCCTTTATATTACTGTAGACAAGGGAAACTTAAAGTTATCAAGAGTCCTTGTTGATCCGGGTGCATTGGTCAACGTGATGAACATAAAGACCCTTGCTTATCTTAGAATTGATACTAGCAAGCTTTCGACTGATAGGTTGGTGCTTCGTGGGTTCAATGAGAAGGGAGAGAGAGTTTTAGGTTCAATCACTTTACTCCTAGAGATAGGAGGGTTAAAAACTGAGGCTAAATTTCATATAATTTATTCGACAACGTCTTTTAACGCTCTTCTAGGTAGACCTTGGATTCACGAATATAGAATGGTTCCATCTACCCTGCACCAATGCGTTAAGTATCAACGAGACGGCATTAAACATGTGATTAAGGGTGATTTGAAACCAATCTCAATTCAAGAAATTGGGATCTATGAAGATGCTGCATATTTCATACCAAAAGGGTCCTCGTCCCGTTCTAAATTAGAGATCAAAATTGAGGAGAAAATGGTTGGACAAAAATCCAACCAAAAGAAAGAAAAAGATAAAAATATCAATCAAGAAATGACACAATCAAGTAGTGCAGATGACTCTGATATCGTTGTCCTTAGGCCTCCAAGAACAACACCTCAAAGAGGTGGGAGGATGGCTTTGAGGGCACGAGGTCGAGGACGTGCTTCATTAGATAGGAGAACAGCACCTGTATATATTGACTTGGAATCAGATTCTGATGGTGAACTAGAAAAGCAAGGTGCTGCCCTCTCTCTCGATTACCAGAATATAGATACTCCTCCAAAATTTGATCTCACCTTAGACCAGGACAGTGACCCTGAGGTAGATATTTCAAAAGTTAAAAGTGACGAGCCTGAATTAACAATGTATGAAAAGCTCAGTAGGATGATTGAGGCCCTTTCTCTGACCCCACTGTCGGTAGGCAGTATTGTAGGGTTAGAAGTTAAAGTGACCCCGAACTTGAACGGTGAAGTAAAGAAGGTCCAAAAATTCTTTCCTGGCTCCTCCTCCGCAAGGGATAAAGGTGATGTAACCCTTGAGGAGGCAGATTTCAATGAATTAATGAAATTACCTTTTGGCTAATTCCCTGTTTGTGTAAAAAATACTTTTTCTAAAAGTTCTATACCATAACGATGGACTAAGTGTCAAGCTAGATACCACGAGAATATTTGGCAAACGAAGATAAAGAAAAATCCAACAAGTGGTATCGGTTTTGGAACCGTTAGTTCATTTGACGATGATGAGTATTGCCTAATGATAACTTACCATCTTGAATCTCCAAAAGTCCCTACAGATCCCTTCTGTCCCCTGGATGGGCTATGTTTGAAGACTTTAGACGATCCCGATGACCTCCAAGTTCGGGATGCACCCTTTGAATTCGAACAGGAAATTAAATCGGCAGTCGACGAGTTAAGAGAAATTAACCTGGGAAACGATGATGAACCTCGCCTGATTTTCATAAGTACTCTGTTGAGTGAGGGTGAAACCCGAGATTTATTTTTATTGTTGTCCGAGTTCAGGGATTTCTTTGCCTGGACATACGACAAAATGCCAGGTTTGCCCGCTGAAGTAGCGGTCCACAAACTTGGGGTTCGACATGATGTCATTCCTGTTAAATAAGATCCTCGACGCATGCGCTTAGAGATCGAGCAACAAGTCGTTTCCGAAATTAAGAAATTGGTCGAAGCAGGGTTCATTCGAGAGGAGCAATATCCCTCTTGGGTGGCCAGCGTCGTACTAGTTCGAAAGAAAAATGATCAAATTTGGATTTGTGTCGACTGTAGGGATCTGAATAAGGCATGTCCTAAAGATGAGTTCCCCCTACCAATACCAGAACTTATGGTGGACATTGCCTCCTCACATGTTATTTTCTCTTTTATGGATGGCTCATTAGGTTATAACCAAATCAAGATGGCCCCAGAAGATGAGAGAAATACTGCATTCAGAACTCCTATAGGAATCTTCTGTTATAAGGTGATGCCATTTAGCCTAAAGAATGCTGGAGCAACTTACCAGCGGGCCATGACTCGCATCTTTGATGATTTAATCCACAATCAAGTTGAGTGCTATATTGACGATTTAGTTGTCAAGAGCATGGTCAAAGAGGCTCACCTATATGACTTAAGAGTTGTATTTGAACGGTTGCGCCGCTACGATTTGAAAATGAACCCCTTGAAGTGTGCATTCGGCGTTACTTTAGGGAAATTCTTAGGATTCATAGTGAGGCACCGAGGAAGTGAGATCGACCCTATTAAAGTTGAAGCTATCTTAGATATGCCATCCCCTAAGAGCCTTACTCAGTTAAGGTCTCTACATGATAGATTGGCATATATAAGGAGGTTTATTTCTTATCTTTCTGGGAGATGTCAACCCTTTTCTATCCTTATGAAAAAGGACACTAAATTCGTATGGGACGAGAAGTGCCAGAATACCTTTGACGATATTAAACAATACATTTCCAACCCCCCAGTTTTGGCAGCCCCAGTTCCAGGGAAGCCATTAATTCTTTACATTGCGGCCTTAGACGAGTCTTTAGGTGCCATGCTAGCTCAAGTCAACGACGAAGGGAAAGAGAATGATATCTATTACCTTAGTCGAAGACTTCTTCCTACTGAAATTTGATACCCGTCAATCGAAAAGCACTATCTTGCTTTGGTTTTTGCGGCCCTGAAGCTAAGGCATTACATGCTGTCCCACTCAATTAGTTTAATTTCGAGAGTTAATCCTTTGCAATATCTTATGACCCGACCTATGTTATCAGGATGCTTAGCTCGTTGGTCTATGATACTACTCCAATTTGAGATTACTTTTATTCCCCTCCGTGCTGTGATAGGACAGACCGTTGCCGATTTTTTGGCAGCACACCCGCTGCCGGCAGATTCTCCTTTGAATAATGATTTACCCGATGAACAAATCATGAGTTTAAGGGAATCTGGAGAAGCCATCTGGGAACTATATTTTGATGGTGCAGCATCCTCTCGTAAAGATGCCACCCAACAATCTATAATTCCTGAAAAGGCTGGAGTCGGTTTAATTTTTATAACGCTAGAGAAAGGGATGATGCATTTTTCCTATCATTTGTCGAAGCCTTGCACAAATAACGAGGCTGAATATGAAGCTCTGATAATTGGTTTGGAACTTGCAATTTTAATGGAAATTAAAGTGATTAAGATCTTTGGAGACTCCCAATTGGTGATCAACCAAGTTGCAGGAACCTATAAAGTCTTAAATCCTAATCTCCTGAAATACCACCAGTACACACTTCACCTGCTTGAACAAATTCCTACTGTTACTCTGTATAAAGTTCCCCGTGGAAGAAATTTTGCGGCGGATGCCTTAGAAAAGCTTGCAAAGGAATTTGCAAGTCCTGAGGAAGATTCCATCCCTATAGAGATCCAGGGCTGCAAAATCCTTTCTCCTATATATTTGGAACACATCAGTAAGAATCCCTTCCAAATCCTTTCTGCATCTTCAGCGACTGATAAGGAAGGCGATTGGAGACAACCCTTAATTGACTACCTTCAAGAAGGGAAACTTCCCCAGGATAAATCTCTTTCCAATCAAATTAAGAAACGAGCCATATCTTATGCACTAGTTAACAACTTACTGTACCGTCGATCATTTGATCAGATGTGGCTGCATTGTTTGCACAAACAAGAAGCCCTGAAGATTGTTAATGAAGTTCATTCAGGACTATGCGGTGCACATCAATCGGGTCCAAAAATGAAATTGAAAATTAAAAGACTTGGATAC
The DNA here is from genome assembly GCF_001605985.2 of Dendrobium catenatum. NCBI lineage: Eukaryota > Viridiplantae > Streptophyta > Magnoliopsida > Asparagales > Orchidaceae > Dendrobium > Dendrobium catenatum. The sequence goes on along the minus strand of NW_021319239.1, from coordinate 612,567 downwards.
TACTGGCATACAATGATTGACGATTGCATGAATACTGCAAAGTACTGTCATCAATGTAAGGTCCATGGTGTGGTTTTACATCAGCCACCTAATGTGTTACACCCTACGATAGCCTCGTCGCCCTTCGAGAGTTGGGGCACAGATATCATCGGGCCGATTGACCCTCCCTCCTCGAGAGGTCATCGCTTCATATTAGCTACGACTGATTATTTTTCAAAGTGGGCGAAAGCAATTCTCCTGCGTAATGTAACATCCCGCCATGTGTTAAAATTCTTTTGTGACCATATCGTATATCGATTCGGTGTACCCCGCAAAATCATATCCGATAACAGGTCCGCATTCAAGTCTACAAAAATCAACAGTTTTGTAAGATGTCATAACATTGATTGGAGATACTCGGCAATATATTACCCCCGGGCAAATGGATTGGCAGAGGCCTTCAACAAAACCTTGGTGCAAATCATTAAAAAGACCCTTGATGACAACAAACGATAGTGGGATGAGCGGTTGGTGGAAGCTTTGTGGGCTTACCGTACAACTTATAGAACCCCGACCCAATCCACCCCGTTTATATTAGTGTACGGATCTGAGGCCGTTCTACCCTTAGAAGTACAAATCACTTTGCTCATGATTGCAATTCGGAATCAAATTACGAATGAACAAAATACAAAACTGCGGTTGGAAGAACTCGAAGGCCTTGAAGAGCGACGTCTCCAAGCTCAACAAAGTCTAGAGTTATACAAATCCCGTATAGTTCAAGCTCATGATAAGCTAGTGTGACCTAGGACCTTCCAAGTGGGAGATTTGGTACTAGTCCTTCGGAGGCCTATCTTAGCCAATCAAATGTTGGGTGGAAAATTTGAACCAACTTGGGAGGGACCCTTCGTCATAGAGACTGTCTACAAAGGAGGCTCGTATCAGCTAATGGCTCGTATCCTTAAGAAATACTATGCTTGATGTAGCTAGTTTTATCAATCAATAAAATTTCCTTTTTTATTTGTAACTTTGCTCTGGTTTTTTTATGTTTTCCTACTTTTTAATGCATCTTTATCTTCTCCTTAAGGTCCGATCCTTCTTATCCTTAGGATTAGACCCGCTAGTGGTGGAGTACGCCCTTCATGGCACCATCTTGGTTTCCAATTGATCTGTCTACTAGGAGTAAGTCTTCTATCAGCATCCTGTAAACCTAAGGTTGGGTGATGCCCTTCCTTAGACCTAAGGTTAGGTATTCCCTACCTTGGTTTCCCAGTTAATTTTCCTATTATGAGTAAGTCTTCTATCAGTATCCTATAGGCCTAGGGTTTGGTGATGCCCTTCCTTAGACCCAATGTTAGGTATTCCCTACCTTGGTTTCCCAGTCGATCTGTCTACTAGGAGTAAGTCTTCTATCAGTATCCTGTAGACCTAGGGTTGGGTGATGCCCTTCCTAAGACCCAAGATTAGGTATTCCCTACCTTGGTTTCCCAGTTGATCCGTCTACTAGAAGTAAGTCTTCTATCAGCATCCTGTAGACCTAAGGTTGGGTGATGCCCTTCCTTAGACCCAAGGTTAGGTATTCCCTACCTTGGTTTCCCAGTTGATCTGTCTACTTGGAGTAAGTCTTCTATCAGCATCCTGTAGGCCTAGGGTTGGGTGATGCCCTTCCTTAGACGCAAGGTTAGGTATTCCCTACCTTGGCTTCCCAATTAATTTGCCTATTAGGAGTGAGTCTTCTATCAGCATCCTATAGGCCTAGGATTGGGTGATGCCCATCCTTAGACCCAAGGTTAGGTATTCCCTACCTTGATTTCCCAGTTGATCTATCTACTAGGAGTAAGTCTTCTATCAATATCCTATAAGCCTAGGGTTTTGTGATGCCCTTCCTTAGACCCAAGGATAGGTATTCCCTGCCTTGGTTTTCCAGTTGATCTGTCTACTAGGAGTAAGTCTTTTATCAGCATCCTGTAGGCCTATGGTTGGGTGATGCCCTTCCTTAGACCTAAGGTTAGATATTCCCTACCTTGGTTTCCTAGTTGATCTGTCTACTAGGAGTAAGTCTTCTATCAGCATCCTGTAGACCTATGGTTGGGTGATGCCCTTCCTTAGACCCAAGGATAGGTATTCCCTACCTTGGTTTTCCAGTTAATTTATCTATTAGGAGTAAGTCTCTATCAGCATCCTATAGGCCTAGGGTTGGGTGATGCCCTTCCTTAGACCCAAGGTTAGGTATTCCTTATCTTGGTTTTCCAGTTGATCTGTCTACTAGGAGTAAATCTTCTATCATCATCCTGTAGGCCTAGGGTTGGGTGATGCCCTTCCTTTGACCCAAGGTTAGGTATTCCCTATCTTGGTTTCCCAATTGATCTGTCTACTAGGAGAAAGTCTTCTATCAGCATCCTATAGATCTAAGGTTGGGTGATGCCCTTCCTTAGACCCAAGATTAGGTATTCCTTACCTTGGTTTCCTAGTTAATTTGCCTATTAGGAGTAAGTTTTCTATTAGCATCCTATAGGCATAGGGTTGGGTGATGTCCTTCCTTAGACTGGAGGTTAGGTATTCTCTACCTTGGTTTCCTAGTTGATTTGCCTATTAGGGTAAGTCTTCTATCAGCATCCTATAGGCCTAGGGTTGGGTGATGCTTTTCCTTAGACTCAAGATTAGGAATTCCCTACCTTGGTTTCCCAGTTAGATTGTTTATTTGGAGTAAGTCTTATGTCAGCATCCTATGGACCTAAGGTTGGGTGATTCCCTTCCTTGCACTCTTAAAATTTTATTCAAAACTCCCATTCGGTCAATGCCAATGTGTGCAACAGAAGTTCTTTTTACTACACATATTGGGGGTCCTTTTGTTGACCTCATTTTTGTATGAGGTCACTCTTAACTCCTCCCTGAGTCGTAGATCCTAGGATCTCCCTAGCTCCTAGCCCTTAGGCTCAATTCAATCTTAATTCAATTCAAACCCAGAATCCCTAGGCTAAAGAGTTAGGTCGTAAAGCCCTTTCTAGGTGATTTTTCTACCACCTTGAAACCCAATCAATTGACATCTTATTCAAGGACTGTCAATTGCATTTCGATGTGACATGTCTCTAATGTCAACCCTCCAAATTTGAGCTCATTTGGAGGACTCTAACCCTATAAACTTAATCCAAATCCAAAGACTGTAAAACCTCCAAATATTTACAGTCTATGCCACTAGACATTCCACCTAGTGGAATTTAACCTTTGAGACTTCCTCAAACCCTTTGATCACCTTTAATGCCTTGATATTGATTTGTCAAACAATAGTCTGCAATTTTTTTTAGACTCAATTTGACCCAGAATTGATACAAGGCCAAAATGACCAAAATGCCCTTTAAGGGGATTTTTGGACCTTTGGCCTAAACTTGATTTGTTATGACCACCAACCTTGGAGATTTCTCTCTAATGCTTTCAAATGACTTTTGAAACCCTTTTTGATCCAATCCCAACCTTGGGTCAATTTGGTTGACCAAGTCAACCTAGTTTGACTAAATGACCCATACACCCCTATCATCCAAACTCATGGATCAAAACCACTCCAAACCTAGTTGAACCCAAGGGATGACTCCTTTGGGCATCCAAGAGACCCCGCTTGGAGACCCAAGACTTGGGTTCACTTGGGTTAGCCATTTGGCTTGACCCAAGTGACCAAAGTGAGGTCTCTCCCTTGAGCCATCTCTCAACCTTAATTAAATTAAACCCAAATCAAGGTGTCATTGAGTTCCCCATGACCCAATACACCTCCCTTGACCAGCTTAGCTCTTGGGCTCACTTGGGTCAAGAGTTAGGCTAACACAAAGTGTCCAAAACCACTTGGGATTGAGTCAATCCTTGACCTAAGTCAAATTGAACTTGACCAACACTTTTAGTAGGTTGCCCTGGGTCCAACACACCTCCTCCAGCCAGCTCAGGCCATGGGCTAACTTGGGACAGGTTTTAGGCTAACTCAAAGTAGCCAAAACCATATAGACCCGAGCTATTTTTAAACCAGGATCAAATTGAACCCAATTACCACTTGCATTGGGAGAACCAGACCCAGACCCACCTCCCATATCAAGCCCATGGTCTGGCCTAACCTGGGTTGAGCCCAAATTGTCCCGAACCAAGCAGATTTGGATCAACCCGAACTATTTTAAAATCCAGATCAAATTGAACCCAATTCCCACCTGCATTGGGTGCACCAGACCCAGACCTTCCTCCCATATCAGGCCCAGGGTCTGACCTGACCTGGGTCGAGCTCAATATGTCCCGAACCGAGCAGGTTTGGGTTCAATCAAGCCACCAGATCGAATTAAGACTCCCCAGGCCCAATTGAGCTCACTCTCAACTTCAATACGTCCCCATCGGTCTCCCCAGGTCAACCCGACCCAAACCCCGGCCGGCGGCGGTCGGAGCCAATGGAGAACGAGCTACGTAGGTCCCCCCAGCCTTTCCTGACCCAAAGCCTTCCAAAGGTTGTGGCTCACCGGCTTGAGGCTCACGAGCCCTCTGGGACAATGTCCCCTTCCACCTAACGTCCATCCAGAGCTCCTCCAGCTCAATCCTGGCCGTCCAAGCTCGCGGGAGGTGGCTGAATAGGGTCCAGCTCCCCAGACCTCAGGATCGATCCCCAAACAATTTCGAATCATTCCCAGAGCTCTTTCAACCTCCCAGCACCTTTCCCTAGCTTCCCACACGGTCTCTTCAATTCATTCGAGCGAACTCCGATGAAAGCTCATAGCCTCCCGCTCGAAGTCGTACCTCCGGCCATCCTCCAGTCCCGACGTCTGAAGGATATCTGCTCGCCATCACCTCCTGAAGCTTCCTGATAGAGTAGCTCATCCGTTGAGACTGTCTCTGCGGTAATCCCTCCATCCCGAGCTCCCTAGCAAGGTCGTCCGGTCAAGTGTGAAGGAAACCTTCACCCCAATGGATTTTCACCGTTGGATTGAAGGTTTCCACTATCCTGATCCTCCCTGTGAAATTTTGTCGAAGTTCACCGACGGGATCGCCCGGATCACGTCGGAGAAGCTTCATGGTCTCGGGTTCGAGCGGGAGGTTGAAGACGTAATCCTGGCCGTTGATTCGAATCTATGGTTTGGATTAGATCCCACGGTTCCAGAGCGCTGTTAATTGTGGCCGTCCGATCTACCATCCAATGGCTGCTGTTAACCCGGCCGTTATCTAGTCAGCGCCAATGATTGCCCCACCAATCATGATGCTCCGCGTGTAAAGCGCTGGCTGACTGGGTAATGGCTGGGTTTAATTTCACAGAAAATTAGTGGATTTTCAAAAATCCATAACACCCTGCACACTTGACCAAATTAGGTGTTCTTAGGCTCATTGGATAGGTCTCAGGGAGACCTACAAAAGCCTTATGGTCTCAGCTCCTGGTTGCATCTGTGTTGAGCTTAATTTCAGTAATAGTGTTTTTTGAATTATTGCATTTATGGCTTATAGTTAATTTCCTAGGACTTGAGACTTTGGGAGAATGAATTTGGGCATGTCTCTAACATGTCCAAATTTTATCCCCACTGTTTAAGATGGTTAGGGGCACTTAGTCCTAATTTTGAATTTAAGGGTCATTGGTTGACCCTTAAATTCAAAATAGGATTCAAGCCTTTCCAATGAGATTTAGATTGTGATTTTGCATGTGCTGATGATGTGTAGTATGGGGAGTTTAGGGCCATTGATTTTACCCCAACCAAAGCTTAGGATATCTCCCTAGGATCTTTTGAAGGTGACTTAGAGATCACCTTAGGTGGCTTGGTTGGCCACCTTAGAGTACTCTACTTGAGCCCAAAATTAATGTGTTTGGACTTTGGGATCAGATGATCCCATGTTCTAAATTTCATTAAATTTGGAGCCCATTTGGTTCACCAAATAGGAGCCAAAATATTGCCCCCCTCTAGAAGTGGCCCTTAGCCTTAATAAAATTCTAATAAATTAATTTTAATTCCTAAAATTCCTTAAAATACTCTTAACAGACCTCAATTGATCCCTTAATCAGTGAAAATTGAAATATCTTCAAGTTGTCTTTTAAATATATCTTAATTTAATTTTAAGTTAAAATAAATGTTTAATCAACATTAATTAATTAATAATCATTAAAAATCCCAAAAATTATTTAAATGCATGATAATCTCCCCTTAGATCACCCCTGACCTTTGGGAGCGATTTCAAGAAATTTGAGATCCATTTAGATTCAAATCATTAAAAGGGCCCTTAATTGTAACAATTTATTAATTCCAATAAATATCCCAAACTTCCGAAATTCATAACTAATTATACAAAATTCAAAATCAATTAAACTCAATGGCTAATGACTCTAATTAAAATCTAGTATTTTTAAAAATTTTAAACCCCCAAAATCTAGTCAAATTCAAAAAGTCAACATTTTAGTCAACTCTAGGTCAAAATCGGGTTAAAACTTCTAAAAATCATAATTTTTCATAGAAAACTCCAAATCTAATGTGCCACCTGTCTAATAACTCATAATAAGGTCTAGTATTTATTAAAAATTTGATACCTCTTAATTTCTCTCTAATTCTAAAAGTCAAATTTTGACCCCTTAGTTGACATATCCGGATAACCTCCAAAATCTATTAACTGCCCCAAATTCTAGAATTTTCTTATAATAAAATTCTCAACCAACCCATTAAAATCAGTAACCAAACCTAGAATTGCATAATTTTCATAAAAAACTCCAAATTTAATGTGCCACCTGTCTAATTCCCCAAGGAAGGTGAAATAAACTTCACGGTCTCGGTGTGAAACAAATGTAGTAATAAATTAACTCTTAAAATATATTTAATCAAAATTCTTAATATATTAATATTTAAACATTAATCTAAATCCCCCTTTTAAGCCTTAACAAACCTAGAATTTTAGACAACTTTAACCAATCACCCACTTTATGGCCTACCCCAACCACACGACTTTTTACACACACTTTAGATGGTTTGCTAGGACAACCAACTCTAGATCTAGGTTAGGCCGGTATTTACTTTACTGCTGTGTGCCAGATTTTTTGTGGTTTTTACTGCATGTTGTGGATGAAATTGCTTTGTTGTGTCTGCTTACTTTTATGCACTCTATGGATGGTTGATGTGTTTGGCGACTAGATTACCCTTAGGTTAGGTACGATCTGGATGTTCATACAATTTTCTGCAGGTGGCCACACTTATGCAGAACAATAAAAAGGGGGGCTAAGTTAATAAAAAAAATTAATTATTATAAATGATTGCACAGGTGCTTTAGCTGCTAAAGCCCCCAAATAAAAGGAGCGTTGCCAGTGTGTTTACTTTCTTTTCTACACATATATATATCTGCTTGGGAATAATTGCTATTTATTTATTAACTGCTTAGGATAACCCTGCAGGTGAGTCTAGATTTTATTTTCATACAAATGTAATTTATGTAATTGTTAAGTGTTGTGAAAGTTAGTTTTGAGTTGGGATACATAGGTCCAAAGCTTGGACTCCGAAGAGAAAAGGATGCCCCATAGGGGAGTAGACCTTTTTCTATTTGGAGATCCAAATTTGGACCATACTTCTTCCCTACCCAAAGTGGAAAGAGTGGCCTTCCCCTTAAAGAAAGTGTCCTCTTATCCATTTAGGTAACTTACTACGAAGAATCCAAGGAACTTGAAGGAGATGAACCTGAAGGAGAACAAGACTGAAGATTTTAAAGACTGAGAGTATCCCACTCAAAATGACTTACATCATTATTAGGCTTAGAATCCGGGTTGTTATCAGTGGTGCCCGGCCACTTTACTTTTTGTAAAATTCTGGTTTGTAATAAGCAAGGCAACTTTGCCTATGGACATTTATTGATTAATTAATTTATATCTGATGTGATGAGTTGATTGTCTTTAGGATTGCTTGCTTTTCTTAGTTTTTTGGCGATTGTGTGCCACTGTTTTCGCTTGAATACGTGAGGCTTGTAAGGGTGTGAAAATTTTTATATTCATAACTTTAAAGTTTAAAATTTTAGTGAGTCTAAATAACATAGAAAGATAACGAATCTAGGGAATTAGCCGGGGATCGACCCCAGGGTCGCATGCATATTTCTGCATTACTCTTTTCTTATTTTAGACTCTTCCCCGCCTGCGGGTAGAGTTCGGATAGTCTGACTACATGAGGACGAGGTGGCCGACCTAGGGTGGTCCAGCCTTCTAAAAAAATTATTTTCTAAGCCTGTTTTTAAAATTTTTCAAGCATACTTTGATTTTTGAAAGTTGTCAACAGCATGCATTGCATTATAGATACATAATTAAAAGAGTTAAAATTTTTAATTGCATTAGTCCTTAGCATTTCTGCACCCAACATAAGTCGAAGGGGCCAATTAGGGAAATCTCTAGATGTCGGCCCCAACTCTCTAAACATTAAATACACGTCTCCACCCTCTTTTCATAAAGACTAGACTCATGTATTTTAATTGTTAGGTGGTAGCTGGCTCTCCAATCCATGGTCGGGGTTGTCGCAGGTTTCGCATCTGCATTAAATTAGGTTTCGGACGACCTGTGGTCTCAGCGTCCAAATTAAGATTTATGGCATCCGGGGCACGATCTTTGATCATAAGACCCCATTGGGAAATAATCAAATTTCTAAATAAAATGTTCAGCTCTAATTAAGCTCCTTTCGATCCTAAAATATAAGCCAACACCTAAGATTAAAGTTGGAACACTTCTGGATGGTTTTCTGGAATCTCATAAGTGTCCCTATCCTCTCCTCCCTTAACTCTGTTAATAACTGTTCAAACTTGATCCATTCCCTCTTGATTTCAAAATTATATCATTTTTTGTATACTCATAGAAAGATCTAACAAAATTTCGTCACTATTTTTAATCGAAAGTTTTCGTAATGGGATTTTGTCTGCCTACGATATAATTAACTAGAGGGCCCTGCGCTCGTAGGAGATTTGGAACCATCACATGCACCTGATTTTACAATTAATTTTTCTAAAATCTTATTAGATTTCTTTGGAGAAAAATCAAAATGATCGTCGTTATTACATTAGAAGGATTATCATCAAATGGTGTTATCTTCCTTCGGGGAGATACATCCTTCTTTGATAAGGCTTTGGATGTGAATTCGACGATTGTACTTCTTGAATATTATAATTGGATATTTAGTTGAACATCACTTTGTTCCCTCGGGGCCATACGAAGTTCTCTTTATAATCCGGTAATGATATTCAAGATGAGTATCATAATTCTAAGTCTGAACACCGTTATGAAATTTTATTTTCATCCTTCGGGGTGATGTACTATTTCTACTGAGTTGATTCGACTTTAGAATTAGAATTCGACCTTAATTTTAAAATTCCCAACGAAAACTAATATTTTCAAAATCTGTTTTCAAAATTCCACCAACAGCCCCGCGGTTGCTTCTCACGTCCGGCGGAAGACTCCTGCTTTTCGGCTGCTTCCCGTTGTTCATATCTATGAGAAATACTTTAATACCCTTAGGGCATCTCCAACGGAGAACTCTATTTTTCACAGCAAAATAATGCAAAACTTCAAAATGCCGTGATGTTGCTCCAATCGAACGCCATTTTATGTGTTTCTGGAAGGTAACGATCCTTCTTCCTTTCGCACGTTTTTCCGGTTGAGAGCGAAAAATGGCGTGGGTGAACAATGCGACGCCAATATTGACATCACACTGTTCACCTGCAAGGAAATGGCCGAAAATTTGGCGTTCGGTTGGAGGGACCGAAATATGCCATACACTCGTTTGGCGTTCGGTTGTAGATGACCTTACTGTGAGAACTACCCCTATTTTCTTCTTCATCCTCGCAAATTCCGCGATATCCGCTCCTGCTTCTCACCACGCTCGAGACCCCAGTTATCAGGTAGATCGAACTCTTCTGCCTTTTTATCGCTCTTTACGGCCGAGAACATTATCTTTTTTTTTGCTTCGGTTTCACAGGTGCATGTTCATCGACTTTTTTGTTGTTAGAGGCATCTTTATATTCTTGCTTTTATCTGGAACAGAGAGAGTTGAAGAATTTACCTCAATCCCCTTCACAGCTGTCTTGACTTCTTAAGCTTTAGTAGCAACATCAGATTTGACATGCTTCACCACTTTAATTTCTACTTTTTTTTTTAGCGTCAGATAACTTGAAGAAGCCTTTACTTTTCAAAGCTTCCCCTGGTAGCAAAGTTTCTCTGCACTATTTTCTACAGCAAATCCACGATCTTATCCCAGTAATCTTCCGAGGTAAACTACTCTCCCCTTCCTTGCGCTTCTCAAAAAAATTAGGTTTTGATTTCATTTCTACAATCAAACGTTGGCTTTCCTTTATTGGGTTTTCGTTAACATATAAGAGCATATTGCGGTGTATATTTAAATTATTGTTTCAATTTCATTTATTAGCATGAAAGACCTTTTCGTTGACATAACTGGAGCTGCTATTGCTACCGTTGCATCTCAGTATGCCACTTTCTTTATTTAGATTTTGTTTTTTTTTAAGTTGCTGATATACTGCATAAAACTTAAATCATTTTGTTGACATAAACTTAAAGATGTAGAATTTGGATTCTGAAGAATAGATTTTTGAGAGCATATTTTTGCTCATTGCTGAATTTGCTTGGTTCAAGTAAATTCAACTATTTGGCGTTAGTAGATACATGTTGTCCTTAACTTTCTTTAATATGAGAGTCCTGAGTTGACATCCAATTTTGAGATTTTTCCTAAATCTCCCAACAGGTTTCTTTTGTGTGGCCTAATTAACAAGAACAACCACACTTTGACATTTTTTTTTGTCTAAAGTCATTTGATTTATATAGTGTTTCATTATCAGGGTGATTCCAATCATGTTGTTCAAATGGATTGAGTCTTTACTATTGACTTTGATAGAATTGAAGTATTGAGTGACAGAGACATTACCTTGTCGTAGTTTGTGGAAGCTTCTTTCAACCGATAGGAGTTATAATATGTCCTCAGAATTTGAATAAGTTTCTTTAGCAATTTCCAAAAATCGTTGACAGTGGAGTAGAGTAAAAAATTTTCTCCTATTTTGATATCATGGAGTTCGTAAGCTATGCCCTTACCATATTATTTTTTTATTTCTAGATTTGTAGGCTGGATCTACTCTTCTTGGGGTAGGTCTTGATGTCGTGTAGTAGTCATCTTTGTCACGTAACATATATATCAGGAGAAGCATATGATTATAGAATTGTACAATCATTAGTAGAGACTGAAGAAAATGGTTTTAATCAGGAGGCATGAGATGGTGAAGGTACGGAGGAGATGATACATTTACTAGAGCAAATTACAGATTGCATTGATGGATGAGTTGAATTAGGAAGATTAATATGTTTGGCAGTATGTTCATTTTAATTTGATTTAGATATTTTTTAGTTGTTTAGAATTTTGTAATTTGCTAGGTATTACACCTGAATGTTTATCAAACATGTATAACATTGAGTTTGATATTATTTAATTTAAATGTGCTAGTATTACCATTTCGGTCTGAAGCTTTTTGAAAATGATCTTGCAATTATATGCATAGGTGAGTTTAATAATTTATATTATACTTAACAAATATTCAGTTTCACTAATCCAACCATCTCAATGTATGCAGTATCCATTTATGCAAAGTTTCTTTATTGATCGATCTTAACTAATTAATTTTGTTTGATGTTTTACCAAATGTTAGTCATTCTTAGTACTAAGGCAGTTTTTGAAGAAATGTGTGCATAGTCAGTTTTTAATAGTGGTTGAAGTACTGTTTTACGTATCACATGTTTAAACTGTGAGGAATATTTTGAACCACTGTATTTAGTAGATTTAAGAAGTGGGAATGCGGAGCACTGATAAACTTGCCATCTACTTCATGAAATTCTTGATCCTCTCTCCCTTCTTAAATGAAATGACTTGGCGATGAGTGTTGTTCATCTGCAATTGGCTCAGGATGGGCTACTTAGATACCACTTTTTTTTTATTTTTTTTAACATAGAGTTTTGAGAATAAATATGAACTATTGAAAGTGTATTGAATGCTGGGATTTTGTTATTTAACCTCTACAATTATCATATTTATAATAAAGGATTTGAATTCGTGATATATCAAACTCAATGTCGCAATGAAATAATCATTTTGGCAATATTTTAATGGTTTGTTTTATACTTAGAAACCACATTTTGCAGATGAAAAGAAACAGATCCAACAATTTGCTTAACAGAGAATTGCATTACAGTTATCATCAACATTACAATCTGCCTTTAGCCTGGTGAAAGTCAAAAGCTTACAAGTGGAGAGAATTGTAAATTGAAGCAGGCGTTGGTTTTTTCTACCAAATTTATTTCAATTTCATTGGGCATCATATGTTTTGTACATGCTATTTATGTTTATTATTTAACCTTGAAATAAAAAATGTGGATACTTTTAGTAATAGAAAACAATCAAGTTTTATTAGTGTGATAGTCGTCTTTATTAATGTATTTTTATGGTTTGATTGATAGTTTCGACGTTGTAAATGTGGATACTTTCAGTAATGGAAAACAACCAAGTCCTATTTTTTTTTTGTCTTTGGTTGCCTATGAGATATTGGGAGCTTCTGTCACATCAATGGTATTGAACATTTATGTTGTTTTATGAGTTAATTTGTTTTCATATATGTTATTAAAATTTAGTTTTGAAAAATGAAATTCATTGCAGTAAATTTGATATTAATGTCTTGTATGAACATATTTCCTGACAATTTAATTTTAATATCTATTTAAATTATATAGATTATTGAATTTGATATCATTTAATTATTATTGTTTCTAAAGACAAGAAAGGTTTTATGGCTATTAAATTAGACATGGAACAAGCTTTTGATAGAATGGGATGGCCTTCTTTGCTTCAAGTTTTAAAAATTTACAAATTTCCTCCTTCAATTTGCAACATTATATTGGAATGTGTAAGGAATGTCAGATTCTCTATTGTCTTAAATGGGAAGCTTTCAAATTGGATCATAGCTAAGAGCGGGCTTCGTCAAGGATGCCCCTTATCTCCATACTTATTCATTATGTGCTTTCAACTCTTCTCTTATGCTATTAATCAAAGAGGACATCATTTGGGAGTTTGTTTAACACCCAAATATCCGAAATTATCACATCTTATATTTGCAGATGATTTATTAATCTTTTCCAAAGCAACTTCTACAGCAGCCCAGGAATTAAAATCAATTGTCTCTGATTTCTGCAGTTGGACAGGTCAGAATATCAATGCTCCTAAATCTCAAATTCTATATGGAAAATTGGTTAAGCATTCTATGAAGAAACAAATTAAGAGGATATTGAATTTCAAAGAGGTGAAAGAAATGAACTACTTGGGTATTAAATTGGCTTTGAGAAGGCTCAAATCATTTGATTTTCAGCAAATGATAGACAATATCCTAGAGAGGCTGAATACTTGGGGAAGCAAACAACTATCAATGG